>NW_027414877.1:0-104921 GCF_964106895.1 Numenius arquata
CAGACACCTGCGGGCACTTACGGAACCCTGCAGGCCCCTACGGAACCCTACAGGTCCATACAGAACCCCACAGGGCCCTACGGAACTTTACCAGCCACTACGGAACTCTACGGGTCCCTACGGAACCCCGCAGAACCCTCCGGAACCTTACAGAATCCCACAGACTCCTACAGACTTCTGCGGGCACTTACACAACCCTACAGGTCCCTACGGAAATCTACGGGACTCTATGGGCCCCTAGGGAACCCTATAGATTTCGATGGAACCCTACGAGGCCCTCTGGAACCCTACAGAATACTCCAGGACCCGACAGCACTCTACAAGACCCTTAGCAACACAACGGAACCTCACTAAAACCCTATGGGCTCCTACAGAACACTGCAGGCGCCTACGGAACCCTACAGACCCCTACAGAATACTACCAGCCACTACAGAAAAATATGGCCCCTACGGAACTCTACGGAACCTGACAGAAACACTGTGGGCCCCTACAGGCCCTTGCGGGCACTTGCAGAACTCTGCAGGAACCCACGGAACTTTATGGAACCCTACCAGCCCCTACGGAAGCCTAAAGACCCTTGCAGGCAGTTACGGAACGGTACAGGGCCCTAGGGAACTTTACCAGCCACTATGGAACTCTACGGGCCCCTACGGAACCCTGCAGAACCCTCCAGAACCTTACAGAATCCCACGGATTCCTACAGACTCCTGTGGGCACTTACTCAACCCTAGAGGACCCTACGGAACACTCCTGGCTCCTGCGGTACTCCAGAGGCCTCTAGGGAACCTACGAAGCTCTACGGAACCCTATGGATCCTTACGGAACAGTACGGGCCCCTTCAGACCTCTGCGGGCGCTTATGGAAACCTACAGGACCCTACGGAACTGTACGAGACTCTACAGGCCCCTAGGGAACACCACAGGCCCCTACGGAACCCTACACAACCCTCCGGAAACATATGGCACCCTACAAGCTCCTACCAACCCCTGCGGGCACTTACACAACCCTACAGGCCCCTACGGAAATCTACGGGACTCTATGGGCCCCTAGGGAACCCTTCAGATTTCGACGGAACCCTACCAGCCCCTCTGGAACCCTACAGAATACTCCAGGACCCGACAGCACTCTACAAGAACCTTAGCAACACAACGGAACCTCACTAAAACCCTATGGGCTCCTACAGAACACTACAGGTGCCTACGGAACCCTACAGACCCCTACGGAACCCTACAGACACCTGCGGGCACTTACGGAACCCTGCAGGCCCCTACGGAACCCTACAGGTCCATACAGAACCCCACAGGGCCCTACGGAACTTTACCAGCCACTACGGAACTCTACGGGTCCCTACGGAACCCCGCAGAACCCTCCGGAACCTTACAGAATCCCACAGACTCCTACAGACTTCTGCGGGCACTTACACAACCCTACAGGTCCCTACGGAAATCTACGGGACTCTATGGGCCCCTAGGGAACCCTATAGATTTCGATGGAACCCTACGAGGCCCTCTGGAACCCTACAGAATACTCCAGGACCCGACAGCACTCTACAAGACCCTTAGCAACACAACGGAACCTCACTAAAACCCTATGGGCTCCTACAGAACACTGCAGGCGCCTACGGAACCCTACAGACCCCTACAGAATACTACCAGCCACTACAGAAAAATATGGCCCCTACGGAACTCTACGGAACCTGACAGAAACACTGTGGGCCCCTACAGGCCCTTGCGGGCACTTGCAGAACTCTGCAGGAACCCACGGAACTTTATGGAACCCTACCAGCCCCTACGGAAGCCTAAAGACCCTTGCAGGCAGTTACGGAACGGTACAGGGCCCTAGGGAACTTTACCAGCCACTATGGAACTCTACGGGCCCCTACGGAACCCTGCAGAACCCTCCAGAACCTTACAGAATCCCACGGATTCCTACAGACTCCTGCGGGCACTTACTCAACCCTAGAGGACCCTACGGAACACTGCTGGCTCCTGCGGTACTCCAGAGGCCTCTAGGGAACCTACGAAGCTCTACGGAACCCTATGGATCCTTACGGAACAGTACGGGCCCCTTCAGACCTCTGCGGGCGCTTATGGAAACCTACAGGACCCTACGGAACTGTACGAGACTCTACAGGCCCCTAGGGAACACCACAGGCCCCTACGGAACCCTACACAACCCTCCGGAAACATATGGCACCCTACAAGCTCCTACCAACCCCTGCAGGCACTTACACAACCCTACAGGCCCCTACGGAAATCTACGGGACTCTATGGGCCCCTAGGGAACCCTTCAGATTTCGACGGAACCCTACCAGCCCCTCTGGAACCCTACAGAATACTCCAGGACCCGACAGCACTCTACAAGACCCTTAGCAACACAACGGAACCTCACTAAAACCCTATGGGCTCCTACAGAACACTACAGGTGCCTACGGAACCCTACAGACCCCTACGGAACCCTACAGACACCTGCGGGCACTTACGGAACCCTGCAGGCCCCTACGGAACCCTACAGGTCCATACAGAACCCCACAGGGCCCTACGGAACTTTACCAGCCACTACGGAACTCTACGGGTCCCTACGGAACCCCGCAGAACCCTCCGGAACCTTACAGAATCCCACAGACTCCTACAGACTTCTGCGGGCACTTACACAACCCTACAGGTCCCTACGGAAATCTACGGGACTCTATGGGCCCCTAGGGAACCCTATAGATTTCGATGGAACCCTACGAGGCCCTCTGGAACCCTACAGAATACTCCAGGACCCGACAGCACTCTACAAGACCCTTAGCAACACAACGGAACCTCACTAAAACCCTATGGGCTCCTACAGAACACTGCAGGCGCCTACGGAACCCTACAGACCCCTACAGAATACTACCAGCCACTACAGAAAAATATGGCCCCTACGGAACTCTACGGAACCTGACAGAAACACTGTGGGCCCCTACAGGCCCTTGCGGGCACTTGCAGAACTCTGCAGGAACCCACGGAACTTTATGGAACCCTACCAGCCCCTACGGAAGCCTAAAGACCCTTGCAGGCAGTTACGGAACGGTACAGGGCCCTAGGGAACTTTACCAGCCACTATGGAACTCTACGGGCCCCTACGGAACCCTGCAGAACCCTCCAGAACCTTACAGAATCCCACGGATTCCTACAGACTCCTGTGGGCACTTACTCAACCCTAGAGGACCCTACGGAACACTCCTGGCTCCTGCGGTACTCCAGAGGCCTCTAGGGAACCTACGAAGCTCTACGGAACCCTATGGATCCTTACGGAACAGTACGGGCCCCTTCAGACCTCTGCGGGCGCTTATGGAAACCTACAGGACCCTACGGAACTGTACGAGACTCTACAGGCCCCTAGGGAACACCACAGGCCCCTACGGAACCCTACACAACCCTCCGGAAACATATGGCACCCTACAAGCTCCTACCAACCCCTGCGGGCACTTACACAACCCTACAGGCCCCTACGGAAATCTACGGGACTCTATGGGCCCCTAGGGAACCCTTCAGATTTCGACGGAACCCTACCAGCCCCTCTGGAACCCTACAGAATACTCCAGGACCCGACAGCACTCTACAAGAACCTTAGCAACACAACGGAACCTCACTAAAACCCTATGGGCTCCTACAGAACACTACAGGTGCCTACGGAACCCTACAGACCCCTACGGAACCCTACAGACACCTGCGGGCACTTACGGAACCCTGCAGGCCCCTACGGAACCCTACAGGTCCATACAGAACCCCACAGGGCCCTACGGAACTTTACCAGCCACTACGGAACTCTACGGGTCCCTACGGAACCCCGCAGAACCCTCCGGAACCTTACAGAATCCCACAGACTCCTACAGACTTCTGCGGGCACTTACACAACCCTACAGGTCCCTACGGAAATCTACGGGACTCTATGGGCCCCTAGGGAACCCTATAGATTTCGATGGAACCCTACGAGGCCCTCTGGAACCCTACAGAATACTCCAGGACCCGACAGCACTCTACAAGACCCTTAGCAACACAACGGAACCTCACTAAAACCCTATGGGCTCCTACAGAACACTGCAGGCGCCTACGGAACCCTACAGACCCCTACAGAATACTACCAGCCACTACAGAAAAATATGGCCCCTACGGAACTCTACGGAACCTGGCAGAAACACTGTGGGCCCCTACAGGCCCTTGCGGGCACTTGCAGAACTCTGCAGGAACCCACGGAACTTTATGGAACCCTACCAGCCCCTACGGAAGCCTAAAGACCCTTGCAGGCAGTTACGGAACGGTACAGGGCCCTAGGGAACTTTACCAGCCACTATGGAACTCTACGGGCCCCTACGGAACCCTGCAGAACCCTCCAGAACCTTACAGAATCCCACGGATTCCTACAGACTCCTGCGGGCACTTACTCAACCCTAGAGGACCCTACGGAACACTGCTGGCTCCTGCGGTACTCCAGAGGCCTCTAGGGAACCTACGAAGCTCTACGGAACCCTATGGATCCTTACGGAACAGTACGGGCCCCTTCAGACCTCTGCGGGCGCTTATGGAAACCTACAGGACCCTACGGAACTGTACGAGACTCTACAGGCCCCTAGGGAACACCACAGGCCCCTACGGAACCCTACACAACCCTCCGGAAACATATGGCACCCTACAAGCTCCTACCAACCCCTGCGGGCACTTACACAACCCTACAGGCCCCTACGGAAATCTACGGGACTCTATGGGCCCCTAGGGAACCCTTCAGATTTCGACGGAACCCTACCAGCCCCTCTGGAACCCTACAGAATACTCCAGGACCCGACAGCACTCTACAAGAACCTTAGCAACACAACGGAACCTCACTAAAACCCTATGGGCTCCTACAGAACACTACAGGTGCCTACGGAACCCTACAGACCCCTACGGAACCCTACAGACACCTGCGGGCACTTACGGAACCCTGCAGGCCCCTACGGAACCCTACAGGTCCATACAGAACCCCACAGGGCCCTACGGAACTTTACCAGCCACTACGGAACTCTACGGGTCCCTACGGAACCCCGCAGAACCCTCCGGAACCTTACAGAATCCCACAGACTCCTACAGACTTCTGCGGGCACTTACACAACCCTACAGGTCCCTACGGAAATCTACGGGACTCTATGGGCCCCTAGGGAACCCTATAGATTTCGATGGAACCCTACGAGGCCCTCTGGAACCCTACAGAATACTCCAGGACCCGACAGCACTCTACAAGACCCTTAGCAACACAACGGAACCTCACTAAAACCCTATGGGCTCCTACAGAACACTGCAGGCGCCTACGGAACCCTACAGACCCCTACAGAATACTACCAGCCACTACAGAAAAATATGGCCCCTACGGAACTCTACGGAACCTGGCAGAAACACTGTGGGCCCCTACAGGCCCTTGCGGGCACTTGCAGAACTCTGCAGGAACCCACGGAACTTTATGGAACCCTACCAGCCCCTACGGAAGCCTAAAGACCCTTGCAGGCAGTTACGGAACGGTACAGGGCCCTAGGGAACTTTACCAGCCACTATGGAACTCTACGGGCCCCTACGGAACCCTGCAGAACCCTCCAGAACCTTACAGAATCCCACGGATTCCTACAGACTCCTGCGGGCACTTACTCAACCCTAGAGGACCCTACGGAACACTGCTGGCTCCTGCGGTACTCCAGAGGCCTCTAGGGAACCTACGAAGCTCTACGGAACCCTATGGATCCTTACGGAACAGTACGGGCCCCTTCAGACCTCTGCGGGCGCTTATGGAAACCTACAGGACCCTACGGAACTGTACGAGACTCTACAGGCCCCTAGGGAACACCACAGGCCCCTACGGAACCCTACACAACCCTCCGGAAACATATGGCACCCTACAAGCTCCTACCAACCCCTGCGGGCACTTACACAACCCTACAGGCCCCTACGGAAATCTACGGGACTCTATGGGCCCCTAGGGAACCCTTCAGATTTCGACGGAACCCTACCAGCCCCTCTGGAACCCTACAGAATACTCCAGGACCCGACAGCACTCTACAAGACCCTTAGCAACACAACGGAACCTCACTAAAACCCTATGGGCTCCTACAGAACACTACAGGTGCCTACGGAACCCTACAGACCCCTACGGAACCCTACAGACACCTGCGGGCACTTACGGAACCCTGCAGGCCCCTACGGAACCCTACAGGTCCATACAGAACCCCACAGGGCCCTACGGAACTTTACCAGCCACTACGGAACTCTACGGGTCCCTACGGAACCCCGCAGAACCCTCCGGAACCTTACAGAATCCCACAGACTCCTACAGACTTCTGCGGGCACTTACACAACCCTACAGGTCCCTACGGAAATCTACGGGACTCTATGGGCCCCTAGGGAACCCTATAGATTTCGATGGAACCCTACGAGGCCCTCTGGAACCCTACAGAATACTCCAGGACCCGACAGCACTCTACAAGACCCTTAGCAACACAACGGAACCTCACTAAAACCCTATGGGCTCCTACAGAACACTGCAGGCGCCTACGGAACCCTACAGACCCCTACAGAATACTACCAGCCACTACAGAAAAATATGGCCCCTACGGAACTCTACGGAACCTGACAGAAACACTGTGGGCCCCTACAGGCCCTTGCGGGCACTTGCAGAACTCTGCAGGAACCCACGGAACTTTATGGAACCCTACCAGCCCCTACGGAAGCCTAAAGACCCTTGCAGGCAGTTACGGAACGGTACAGGGCCCTAGGGAACTTTACCAGCCACTACGGAACTCTACGGGCCCCTACGGAACCCTGCAGAACCCTCCAGAACCTTAGAGAATCCCACGGATTCCTACAGACTCCTGCGGGCACTTACTCAACCCTAGAGGACCCTACGGAACACTGCTGGCTCCTGCGGTACTCCAGAGGCCTCTAGGGAACCTACGAAGCTCTACGGAACCCTATGGATCCTTACGGAACAGTACGGGCCCCTTCAGACCTCTGCGGGCGCTTATGGAAACCTACAGGACCTTACGGAACTGTACGAGACTCTACAGGCCCCTAGGGAACACCACAGGCCCCTACGGAACCCTACACAACCCTCCGGAAACATATGGCACCCTACAAGCTCCTACCAACCCCTGCGGGCACTTACACAACCCTACAGGCCCCTACGGAAATCTACGGGACTCTATGGGCCCCTAGGGAACCCTTCAGATTTCGACGGAACCCTACCAGCCCCTCTGGAACCCTACAGAATACTCCAGGACCCGACAGCACTCTACAAGACCCTTAGCAACACAACGGAACCTCACTAAAACCCTATGGGCTCCTACAGAACACTACAGGTGCCTACGGAACCCTACAGACCCCTACGGAACCCTACAGACACCTGCGGGCACTTACGGAACCCTGCAGGCCCCTACGGAACCCTACAGGTCCATACAGAACCCCACAGGGCCCTACGGAACTTTACCAGCCACTACGGAACTCTACGGGTCCCTACGGAACCCCGCAGAACCCTCCGGAACCTTACAGAATCCCACAGACTCCTACAGACTTCTGCGGGCACTTACACAACCCTACAGGTCCCTACGGAAATCTACGGGACTCTATGGGCCCCTAGGGAACCCTATAGATTTCGATGGAACCCTACGAGGCCCTCTGGAACCCTACAGAATACTCCAGGACCCGACAGCACTCTACAAGACCCTTAGCAACACAACGGAACCTCACTAAAACCCTATGGGCTCCTACAGAACACTGCAGGCGCCTACGGAACCCTACAGACCCCTACAGAATACTACCAGCCACTACAGAAAAATATGGCCCCTACGGAACTCTACGGAACCTGACAGAAACACTGTGGGCCCCTACAGGCCCTTGCGGGCACTTGCAGAACTCTGCAGGAACCCACGGAACTTTATGGAACCCTACCAGCTCCTACGGAAGCCTAAAGACCCTTGCAGGCAGTTACGGAACGGTACAGGGCCCTAGGGAACTTTACCAGCCACTACGGAACTCTACGGGCCCCTACGGAACCCTGCAGAACCCTCCAGAACCTTAGAGAATCCCACGGATTCCTACAGACTCCTGCGGGCACTTACTCAACCCTAGAGGACCCTACGGAACACTCCTGGCTCCTGCGGTACTCCAGAGGCCTCTAGGGAACCTACGAAGCTCTACGGAACCCTATGGATCCTTACGGAACAGTACGGGCCCCTTCAGACCTCTGCGGGCGCTTATGGAAACCTACAGGACCCTACGGAACTGTACGAGACTCTACAGGCCCCTAGGGAACACCACAGGCCCCTACGGAACCCTACACAACCCTCCGGAAACATATGGCACCCTACAAGCTCCTACCAACCCCTGCGGGCACTTACACAACCCTACAGGCCCCTACGGAAATCTACGGGACTCTATGGGCCCCTAGGGAACCCTTCAGATTTCGACGGAACCCTACCAGCCCCTCTGGAACCCTACAGAATACTCCAGGACCCGACAGCACTCTACAAGACCCTTCGCAACACAACGGAACCTCACTAAAACCCTATGGGCTCCTACAGAACACTACAGGTGCCTACGGAACCCTACAGACCCCTACGGAACCCTACAGACACCTGCGGGCACTTACGGAACCCTGCAGGCCCCTACGGAACCCTACAGGTCCATACAGAACCCCACAGGGCCCTACGGAACTTTACCAGCCACTACGGAACTCTACGGGTCCCTACGGAACCCCGCAGAACCCTCCGGAACCTTACAGAATCCCACAGACTCCTACAGACTTCTGCGGGCACTTACACAACCCTACAGGTCCCTACGGAAATCTACGGGACTCTATGGGCCCCTAGGGAACCCTATAGATTTCGATGGAACCCTACGAGGCCCTCTGGAACCCTACAGAATACTCCAGGACCCGACAGCACTCTACAAGACCCTTAGCAACACAACGGAACCTCACTAAAACCCTATGGGCTCCTACAGAACACTGCAGGCGCCTACGGAACCCTACAGACCCCTACAGAATACTACCAGCCACTACAGAAAAATATGGCCCCTACGGAACTCTACGGAACCTGACAGAAACACTGTGGGCCCCTACAGGCCCTTGCGGGCACTTGCAGAACTCTGCAGGAACCCACGGAACTTTATGGAACCCTACCAGCCCCTACGGAAGCCTAAAGACCCTTGCAGGCAGTTACGGAACGGTACAGGGCCCTAGGGAACTTTACCAGCCACTATGGAACTCTACGGGCCCCTACGGAACCCTGCAGAACCCTCCAGAACCTTAGAGAATCCCACGGATTCCTACAGACTCCTGTGGGCACTTACTCAACCCTAGAGGACCCTACGGAACACTCCTGGCTCCTGCGGTACTCCAGAGGCCTCTAGGGAACCTACGAAGCTCTACGGAACCCTATGGATCCTTACGGAACAGTACGGGCCCCTTCAGACCTCTGCGGGCGCTTATGTAAACCTACAGGACCTTACGGAACTGTACGAGACTCTACAGGCCCCTAGGGAACACCACAGGCCCCTACGGAACCCTACACAACCCTCCGGAAACATATGGCACCCTACAAGCTCCTACCAACCCCTGCGGGCACTTACACAACCCTACAGGCCCCTACGGAAATCTACGGGACTCTATGGGCCCCTAGGGAACCCTTCAGATTTCGACGGAACCCTACCAGCCCCTCTGGAACCCTACAGAATACTCCAGGACCCGACAGCACTCTACAAGACCCTTAGCAACACAACGGAACCTCACTAAAACCCTATGGGCTCCTACAGAACACTACAGGTGCCTACGGAACCCTACAGACCCCTACGGAACCCTACAGACACCTGCGGGCACTTACGGAACCCTGCAGGCCCCTACGGAACCCTACAGGTCCATACAGAACCCCACAGGGCCCTACGGAACTTTACCAGCCACTACGGAACTCTACGGGTCCCTACGGAACCCCGCAGAACCCTCCGGAACCTTACAGAATCCCACAGACTCCTACAGACTTCTGCGGGCACTTACACAACCCTACAGGTCCCTACGGAAATCTACGGGACTCTATGGGCCCCTAGGGAACCCTATAGATTTCGATGGAACCCTACGAGGCCCTCTGGAACCCTACAGAATACTCCAGGACCCGACAGCACTCTACAAGACCCTTAGCAACACAACGGAACCTCACTAAAACCCTATGGGCTCCTACAGAACACTGCAGGCGCCTACGGAACCCTACAGACCCCTACAGAATACTACCAGCCACTACAGAAAAATATGGCCCCTACGGAACTCTACGGAACCTGACAGAAACACTGTGGGCCCCTACAGGCCCTTGCGGGCACTTGCAGAACTCTGCAGGAACCCACGGAACTTTATGGAACCCTACCAGCTCCTACGGAAGCCTAAAGACCCTTGCAGGCAGTTACGGAACGGTACAGGGCCCTAGGGAACTTTACCAGCCACTATGGAACTCTACGGGCCCCTACGGAACCCTGCAGAACCCTCCAGAACCTTACAGAATCCCACGGATTCCTACAGACTCCTGCGGGCACTTACTCAACCCTAGAGGACCCTACGGAACACTGCTGGCTCCTGCGGTACTCCAGAGGCCTCTAGGGAACCTACGAAGCTCTACGGAACCCTATGGATCCTTACGGAACAGTACGGGCCCCTTCAGACCTCTGCGGGCGCTTATGGAAACCTACAGGACCTTACGGAACTGTACGAGACTCTACAGGCCCCTAGGGAACACCACAGGCCCCTACGGAACCCTACACAACCCTCCGGAAACATATGGCACCCTACAAGCTCCTACCAACCCCTGCGGGCACTTACACAACCCTACAGGCCCCTACGGAAATCTACGGGACTCTATGGGCCCCTAGGGAACCCTTCAGATTTCGACGGAACCCTACCAGCCCCTCTGGAACCCTACAGAATACTCCAGGACCCGACAGCACTCTACAAGACCCTTAGCAACACAACGGAACCTCACTAAAACCCTATGGGCTCCTACAGAACACTACAGGTGCCTACGGAACCCTACAGACCCCTACGGAACCCTACAGACACCTGCGGGCACTTACGGAACCCTGCAGGCCCCTACGGAACCCTACAGGTCCATACAGAACCCCACAGGGCCCTACGGAACTTTACCAGCCACTACGGAACTCTACGGGTCCCTACGGAACCCCGCAGAACCCTCCGGAACCTTACAGAATCCCACAGACTCCTACAGACTTCTGCGGGCACTTACACAACCCTACAGGTCCCTACGGAAATCTACGGGACTCTATGGGCCCCTAGGGAACCCTATAGATTTCGATGGAACCCTACGAGGCCCTCTGGAACCCTACAGAATACTCCAGGACCCGACAGCACTCTACAAGACCCTTAGCAACACAACGGAACCTCACTAAAACCCTATGGGCTCCTACAGAACACTGCAGGCGCCTACGGAACCCTACAGACCCCTACAGAATACTACCAGCCACTACAGAAAAATATGGCCCCTACGGAACTCTACGGAACCTGACAGAAACACTGTGGGCCCCTACAGGCCCTTGCGGGCACTTGCAGAACTCTGCAGGAACCCACGGAACTTTATGGAACCCTACCAGCCCCTACGGAAGCCTAAAGACCCTTGCAGGCAGTTACGGAACGGTACAGGGCCCTAGGGAACTTTACCAGCCACTATGGAACTCTACGGGCCCCTACGGAACCCTGCAGAACCCTCCAGAACCTTAGAGAATCCCACGGATTCCTACAGACTCCTGTGGGCACTTACTCAACCCTAGAGGACCCTACGGAACACTCCTGGCTCCTGCGGTACTCCAGAGGCCTCTAGGGAACCTACGAAGCTCTACGGAACCCTATGGATCCTTACGGAACAGTACGGGCCCCTTCAGACCTCTGCGGGCGCTTATGGAAACCTACAGGACCTTACGGAACTGTACGAGACTCTACAGGCCCCTAGGGAACACCACAGGCCCCTACGGAACCCTACACAACCCTCCGGAAACATATGGCACCCTACAAGCTCCTACCAACCCCTGCGGGCACTTACACAACCCTACAGGCCCCTACGGAAATCTACGGGACTCTATGGGCCCCTAGGGAACCCTTCAGATTTCGACGGAACCCTACCAGCCCCTCTGGAACCCTACAGAATACTCCAGGACCCGACAGCACTCTACAAGACCCTTAGCAACACAACGGAACCTCACTAAAACCCTATGGGCTCCTACAGAACACTACAGGTGCCTACGGAACCCTACAGACCCCTACGGAACGCTACAGACACCTGCGGGCACTTACGGAACCCTGCAGGCCCCTACGGAACCCTACAGGTCCATACAGAACCCCACAGGGCCCTACGGAACTTTACCAGCCACTACGGAACTCTACGGGTCCCTACGGAACCCCGCAGAACCCTCCGGAACCTTACAGAATCCCACAGACTCCTACAGACTTCTGCGGGCACTTACACAACCCTACAGGTCCCTACGGAAATCTACGGGACTCTATGGGCCCCTAGGGAACCCTATAGATTTCGATGGAACCCTACGAGGCCCTCTGGAACCCTACAGAATACTCCAGGACCCGACAGCACTCTACAAGACCCTTAGCAACACAACGGAACCTCACTAAAACCCTATGGGCTCCTACAGAACACTGCAGGCGCCTACGGAACCCTACAGACCCCTACAGAATACTACCAGCCACTACAGAAAAATATGGCCCCTACGGAACTCTACGGAACCTGACAGAAACACTGTGGGCCCCTACAGGCCCTTGCGGGCACTTGCAGAACTCTGCAGGAACCCACGGAACTTTATGGAACCCTACCAGCTCCTACGGAAGCCTAAAGACCCTTGCAGGCAGTTACGGAACGGTACAGGGCCCTAGGGAACTTTACCAGCCACTACGGAACTCTACGGGCCCCTACGGAACCCTGCAGAACCCTCCAGAACCTTACAGAATCCCACGGATTCCTACAGACTCCTGCGGGCACTTACTCAACCCTAGAGGACCCTACGGAACACTCCTGGCTCCTGCGGTACTCCAGAGGCCTCTAGGGAACCTACGAAGCTCTACGGAACCCTATGGATCCTTACGGAACAGTACGGGCCCCTTCAGACCTCTGCGGGCGCTTATGGAAACCTACAGGACCTTACGGAACTGTACGAGACTCTACAGGCCCCTAGGGAACACCACAGGCCCCTACGGAACCCTACACAACCCTCCGGAAACATATGGCACCCTACAAGCTCCTACCAACCCCTGCGGGCACTTACACAACCCTACAGGCCCCTACGGAAATCTACGGGACTCTATGGGCCCCTAGGGAACCCTTCAGATTTCGACGGAACCCTACCAGCCCCTCTGGAACCCTACAGAATACTCCAGGACCCGACAGCACTCTACAAGACCCTTAGCAACACAACGGAACCTCACTAAAACCCTATGGGCTCCTACAGAACACTACAGGTGCCTACGGAACCCTACAGACCCCTACGGAACCCTACAGACACCTGCGGGCACTTACGGAACCCTGCAGGCCCCTACGGAACCCTACAGGTCCATACAGAACCCCACAGGGCCCTACGGAACTTTACCAGCCACTACGGAACTCTACGGGTCCCTACGGAACCCCGCAGAACCCTCCGGAACCTTACAGAATCCCACAGACTCCTACAGACTTCTGCGGGCACTTACACAACCCTACAGGTCCCTACGGAAATCTACGGGACTCTATGGGCCCCTAGGGAACCCTATAGATTTCGATGGAACCCTACGAGGCCCTCTGGAACCCTACAGAATACTCCAGGACCCGACAGCACTCTACAAGACCCTTAGCAACACAACGGAACCTCACTAAAACCCTATGGGCTCCTACAGAACACTGCAGGCGCCTACGGAACCCTACAGACCCCTACAGAATACTACCAGCCACTACAGAAAAATATGGCCCCTACGGAACTCTACGGAACCTGACAGAAACACTGTGGGCCCCTACAGGCCCTTGCGGGCACTTGCAGAACTCTGCAGGAACCCACGGAACTTTATGGAACCCTACCAGCCCCTACGGAAGCCTAAAGACCCTTGCAGGCAGTTACGGAACGGTACAGGGCCCTAGGGAACTTTACCAGCCACTATGGAACTCTACGGGCCCCTACGGAACCCTGCAGAACCCTCCAGAACCTTAGAGAATCCCACGGATTCCTACAGACTCCTGTGGGCACTTACTCAACCCTAGAGGACCCTACGGAACACTCCTGGCTCCTGCGGTACTCCAGAGGCCTCTAGGGAACCTACGAAGCTCTACGGAACCCTATGGATCCTTACGGAACAGTACGGGCCCCTTCAGACCTCTGCGGGCGCTTATGGAAACCTACAGGACCTTACGGAACTGTACGAGACTCTACAGGCCCCTAGGGAACACCACAGGCCCCTACGGAACCCTACACAACCCTCCGGAAACATATGGCACCCTACAAGCTCCTACCAACCCCTGCGGGCACTTACACAACCCTACAGGCCCCTACGGAAATCTACGGGACTCTATGGGCCCCTAGGGAACCCTTCAGATTTCGACGGAACCCTACCAGCCCCTCTGGAACCCTACAGAATACTCCAGGACCCGACAGCACTCTACAAGACCCTTAGCAACACAACGGAACCTCACTAAAACCCTATGGGCTCCTACAGAACACTACAGGTGCCTACGGAACCCTACAGACCCCTACGGAACGCTACAGACACCTGCGGGCACTTACGGAACCCTGCAGGCCCCTACGGAACCCTACAGGTCCATACAGAACCCCACAGGGCCCTACGGAACTTTACCAGCCACTACGGAACTCTACGGGTCCCTACGGAACCCCGCAGAACCCTCCGGAACCTTACAGAATCCCACAGACTCCTACAGACTTCTGCGGGCACTTACACAACCCTACAGGTCCCTACGGAAATCTACGGGACTCTATGGGCCCCTAGGGAACCCTATAGATTTCGATGGAACCCTACGAGGCCCTCTGGAACCCTACAGAATACTCCAGGACCCGACAGCACTCTACAAGACCCTTAGCAACACAACGGAACCTCACTAAAACCCTATGGGCTCCTACAGAACACTGCAGGCGCCTACGGAACCCTACAGACCCCTACAGAATACTACCAGCCACTACAGAAAAATATGGCCCCTACGGAACTCTACGGAACCTGACAGAAACACTGTGGGCCCCTACAGGCCCTTGCGGGCACTTGCAGAACTCTGCAGGAACCCACGGAACTTTATGGAACCCTACCAGCTCCTACGGAAGCCTAAAGACCCTTGCAGGCAGTTACGGAACGGTACAGGGCCCTAGGGAACTTTACCAGCCACTACGGAACTCTACGGGCCCCTACGGAACCCTGCAGAACCCTCCAGAACCTTAGAGAATCCCACGGATTCCTACAGACTCCTGCGGGCACTTACTCAACCCTAGAGGACCCTACGGAACACTCCTGGCTCCTGCGGTACTCCAGAGGCCTCTAGGGAACCTACGAAGCTCTACGGAACCCTATGGATCCTTACGGAACAGTACGGGCCCCTTCAGACCTCTGCGGGCGCTTATGGAAACCTACAGGACCTTACGGAACTGTACGAGACTCTACAGGCCCCTAGGGAACACCACAGGCCCCTACGGAACCCTACACAACCCTCCGGAAACATATGGCACCCTACAAGCTCCTACCAACCCCTGCGGGCACTTACACAACCCTACAGGCCCCTACGGAAATCTACGGGACTCTATGGGCCCCTAGGGAACCCTTCAGATTTCGACGGAACCCTACCAGCCCCTCTGGAACCCTACAGAATACTCCAGGACCCGACAGCACTCTACAAGACCCTTAGCAACACAACGGAACCTCACTAAAACCCTATGGGCTCCTACAGAACACTACAGGTGCCTACGGAACCCTACAGACCCCTACGGAACCCTACAGACACCTGCGGGCACTTACGGAACCCTGCAGGCCCCTACGGAACCCTACAGGTCCATACAGAACCCCACAGGGCCCTACGGAACTTTACCAGCCACTACGGAACTCTACGGGTCCCTACGGAAGCCCGCAGAACCCTCCGGAACCTTACAGAATCCCACAGACTCCTACAGACTTCTGCGGGCACTTACACAACCCTACAGGTCCCTACGGAAATCTACGGGACTCTATGGGCCCCTAGGGAACCCTATAGATTTCGATGGAACCCTACGAGGCCCTCTGGAACCCTACAGAATACTCCAGGACCCGACAGCACTCTACAAGACCCTTAGCAACACAACGGAACCTCACTAAAACCCTATGGGCTCCTACAGAACACTGCAGGCGCCTACGGAACCCTACAGACCCCTACAGAATACTACCAGCCACTACAGAAAAATATGGCCCCTACGGAACTCTACGGAACCTGACAGAAACACTGTGGGCCCCTACAGGCCCTTGCGGGCACTTGCAGAACTCTGCAGGAACCCACGGAACTTTATGGAACCCTACCAGCCCCTACGGAAGCCTAAAGACCCTTGCAGGCAGTTACGGAACGGTACAGGGCCCTAGGGAACTTTACCAGCCACTACGGAACTCTACGGGCCCCTACGGAACCCTGCAGAACCCTCCAGAACCTTAGAGAATCCCACGGATTCCTACAGACTCCTGCGGGCACTTACTCAACCCTAGAGGACCCTACGGAACACTCCTGGCTCCTGCGGTACTCCAGAGGCCTCTAGGGAACCTACGAAGCTCTACGGAACCCTATGGATCCTTACGGAACAGTACGGGCCCCTTCAGACCTCTGCGGGCGCTTATGGAAACCTACAGGACCTTACGGAACTGTACGAGACTCTACAGGCCCCTAGGGAACACCACAGGCCCCTACGGAACCCTACACAACCCTCCGGAAACATATGGCACCCTACAAGCTCCTACCAACCCCTGCGGGCACTTACACAACCCTACAGGCCCCTACGGAAATCTACGGGACTCTATGGGCCCCTAGGGAACCCTTCAGATTTCGACGGAACCCTACCAGCCCCTCTGGAACCCTACAGAATACTCCAGGACCCGACAGCACTCTACAAGACCCTTAGCAACACAACGGAACCTCACTAAAACCCTATGGGCTCCTACAGAACACTACAGGTGCCTACGGAACCCTACAGACCCCTACGGAACCCTACAGACACCTGCGGGCACTTACGGAACCCTGCAGGCCCCTACGGAACCCTACAGGTCCATACAGAACCCCACAGGGCCCTACGGAACTTTACCAGCCACTACGGAACTCTACGGGTCCCTACGGAACCCCGCAGAACCCTCCGGAACCTTACAGAATCCCACAGACTCCTACAGACTTCTGCGGGCACTTACACAACCCTACAGGTCCCTACGGAAATCTACGGGACTCTATGGGCCCCTAGGGAACCCTATAGATTTCGATGGAACCCTACGAGGCCCTCTGGAACCCTACAGAATACTCCAGGACCCGACAGCACTCTACAAGACCCTTAGCAACACAACGGAACCTCACTAAAACCCTATGGGCTCCTACAGAACACTGCAGGCGCCTACGGAACCCTACAGACCCCTACAGAATACTACCAGCCACTACAGAAAAATATGGCCCCTACGGAACTCTACGGAACCTGACAGAAACACTGTGGGCCCCTACAGGCCCTTGCGGGCACTTGCAGAACTCTGCAGGAACCCACGGAACTTTATGGAACCCTACCAGCTCCTACGGAAGCCTAAAGACCCTTGCAGGCAGTTACGGAACGGTACAGGGCCCTAGGGAACTTTACCAGCCACTACGGAACTCTACGGGCCCCTACGGAACCCTGCAGAACCCTCCAGAACCTTAGAGAATCCCACGGATTCCTACAGACTCCTGCGGGCACTTACTCAACCCTAGAGGACCCTACGGAACACTCCTGGCTCCTGCGGTACTCCAGAGGCCTCTAGGGAACCTACGAAGCTCTACGGAACCCTATGGATCCTTACGGAACAGTACGGGCCCCTTCAGACCTCTGCGGGCGCTTATGGAAACCTACAGGACCTTACGGAACTGTACGAGACTCTACAGGCCCCTAGGGAACACCACAGGCCCCTACGGAACCCTACACAACCCTCCGGAAACATATGGCACCCTACAAGCTCCTACCAACCCCTGCGGGCACTTACACAACCCTACAGGCCCCTACGGAAATCTACGGGACTCTATGGGCCCCTAGGGAACCCTTCAGATTTCGACGGAACCCTACCAGCCCCTCTGGAACCCTACAGAATACTCCAGGACCCGACAGCACTCTACAAGACCCTTAGCAACACAACGGAACCTCACTAAAACCCTATGGGCTCCTACAGAACACTACAGGTGCCTACGGAACCCTACAGACCCCTACGGAACGCTACAGACACCTGCGGGCACTTACGGAACCCTGCAGGCCCCTACGGAACCCTACAGGTCCATACAGAACCCCACAGGGCCCTACGGAACTTTACCAGCCACTACGGAACTCTACGGGTCCCTACGGAACCCCGCAGAACCCTCCGGAACCTTACAGAATCCCACAGACTCCTACAGACTTCTGCGGGCACTTACACAACCCTACAGGTCCCTACGGAAATCTACGGGACTCTATGGGCCCCTAGGGAACCCTATAGATTTCGATGGAACCCTACGAGGCCCTCTGGAACCCTACAGAATACTCCAGGACCCGACAGCACTCTACAAGACCCTTAGCAACACAACGGAACCTCACTAAAACCCTATGGGCTCCTACAGAACACTGCAGGCGCCTACGGAACCCTACAGACCCCTACAGAATACTACCAGCCACTACAGAAAAATATGGCCCCTACGGAACTCTACGGAACCTGACAGAAACACTGTGGGCCCCTACAGGCCCTTGCGGGCACTTGCAGAACTCTGCAGGAACCCACGGAACTTTATGGAACCCTACCAGCCCCTACGGAAGCCTAAAGACCCTTGCAGGCAGTTACGGAACGGTACAGGGCCCTAGGGAACTTTACCAGCCACTATGGAACTCTACGGGCCCCTACGGAACCCTGCAGAACCCTCCAGAACCTTAGAGAATCCCACGGATTCCTACAGACTCCTGTGGGCACTTACTCAACCCTAGAGGACCCTACGGAACACTCCTGGCTCCTGCGGTACTCCAGAGGCCTCTAGGGAACCTACGAAGCTCTACGGAACCCTATGGATCCTTACGGAACAGTACGGGCCCCTTCAGACCTCTGCGGGCGCTTATGGAAACCTACAGGACCTTACGGAACTGTACGAGACTCTACAGGCCCCTAGGGAACACCACAGGCCCCTACGGAACCCTACACAACCCTCCGGAAACATATGGCACCCTACAAGCTCCTACCAACCCCTGCGGGCACTTACACAACCCTACAGGCCCCTACGGAAATCTACGGGACTCTATGGGCCCCTAGGGAACCCTTCAGATTTCGACGGAACCCTACCAGCCCCTCTGGAACCCTACAGAATACTCCAGGACCCGACAGCACTCTACAAGAACCTTAGCAACACAACGGAACCTCACTAAAACCCTATGGGCTCCTACAGAACACTACAGGTGCCTACGGAACCCTACAGACCCCTACGGAACACTACAGACACCTGCGGGCACTTACGGAACCCTGCAGGCCCCTACGGAACCCTACAGGTCCATACAGAACCCCACAGGGCCCTACGGAACTTTACCAGCCACTACGGAACTCTACGGGTCCCTACGGAACCCCGCAGAACCCTCCGGAACCTTACAGAATCCCACAGACTCCTACAGACTTCTGCGGGCACTTAGACAACCCTACAGGTCCCTACGGAAATCTACGGGACTCTATGGGCCCCTAGGGAACCCTATAGATTTCGATGGAACCCTACGAGGCCCTCTGGAACCCTACAGAATACTCCAGGACCCGACAGCACTCTACAAGACCCTTAGCAACACAACGGAACCTCACTAAAATCCTATGGGCTCCTACAGAACACTGCAGGCGCCTACGGAACCCTACAGACCCCTACAGAATACTACCAGCCACTACAGAAAAATATGGCCCCTACGGAACTCTACGGAACCTGACAGAAACACTGTGGGCCCCTACAGGCCCTTGCGGGCACTTGCAGAACTCTGCAGGAACCCACGGAACTTTATGGAACCCTACCAGCTCCTACGGAAGCCTAAAGACCCTTGCAGGCAGTTACGGAACGGTACAGGGCCCTAGGGAACTTTACCAGCCACTACGGAACTCTACGGGCCCCTACGGAACCCTGCAGAACCCTCCAGAACCTTAGAGAATCCCACGGATTCCTACAGACTCCTGCGGGCACTTACTCAACCCTAGAGGACCCTACGGAACACTCCTGGCTCCTGCGGTACTCCAGAGGCCTCTAGGGAACCTACGAAGCTCTACGGAACCCTATGGATCCTTACGGAACAGTACGGGCCCCTTCAGACCTCTGCGGGCGCTTATGGAAACCTACAGGACCTTACGGAACTGTACGAGACTCTACAGGCCCCTAGGGAACACCACAGGCCCCTACGGAACCCTACACAACCCTCCGGAAACATATGGCACCCTACAAGCTCCTACCAACCCCTGCGGGCACTTACACAACCCTACAGGCCCCTACGGAAATCTACGGGACTCTATGGGCCCCTAGGGAACCCTTCAGATTTCGACGGAACCCTACCAGCCCCTCTGGAACCCTACAGAATACTCCAGGACCCGACAGCACTCTACAAGACCCTTAGCAACACAACGGAACCTCACTAAAACCCTATGGGCTCCTACAGAACACTACAGGTGCCTACGGAACCCTACAGACCCCTACGGAACCCTACAGACACCTGCGGGCACTTACGGAACCCTGCAGGCCCCTACGGAACCCTACAGGTCCATACAGAACCCCACAGGGCCCTACGGAACTTTACCAGCCACTACGGAACTCTACGGGTCCCTACGGAACCCCGCAGAACCCTCCGGAACCTTACAGAATCCCACAGACTCCTACAGACTTCTGCGGGCACTTACACAACCCTACAGGTCCCTACGGAAATCTACGGGACTCTATGGGCCCCTAGGGAACCCTATAGATTTCGATGGAACCCTACGAGGCCCTCTGGAACCCTACAGAATACTCCAGGACCCGACAGCACTCTACAAGACCCTTAGCAACACAACGGAACCTCACTAAAACCCTATGGGCTCCTACAGAACACTGCAGGCGCCTACGGAACCCTACAGACCCCTACAGAATACTACCAGCCACTACAGAAAAATATGGCCCCTACGGAACTCTACGGAACCTGACAGAAACACTGTGGGCCCCTACAGGCCCTTGCGGGCACTTGCAGAACTCTGCAGGAACCCACGGAACTTTATGGAACCCTACCAGCCCCTACGGAAGCCTAAAGACCCTTGCAGGCAGTTACGGAACGGTACAGGGCCCTAGGGAACTTTACCAGCCCCTATGGAACTCTACGGGCCCCTACGGAACCCTGCAGAACCCTCCAGAACCTTAGAGAATCCCACGGATTCCTACAGACTCCTGTGGGCACTTACTCAACCCTAGAGGACCCTACGGAACACTCCTGGCTCCTGCGGTACTCCAGAGGCCTCTAGGGAACCTACGAAGCTCTACGGAACCCTATGGATCCTTACGGAACAGTACGGGCCCCTTCAGACCTCTGCGGGCGCTTATGGAAACCTACAGGACCTTACGGAACTGTACGAGACTCTACAGGCCCCTAGGGAACACCACAGGCCCCTACGGAACCCTACACAACCCTCCGGAAACATATGGCACCCTACAAGCTCCTACCAACCCCTGCGGGCACTTACACAACCCTACAGGCCCCTACGGAAATCTACGGGACTCTATGGGCCCCTAGGGAACCCTTCAGATTTCGACGGAACCCTACCAGCCCCTCTGGAACCCTACAGAATACTCCAGGACCCGACAGCACTCTACAAGACCCTTAGCAACACAACGGAACCTCACTAAAACCCTATGGGCTCCTACAGAACACTACAGGTGCCTACGGAACCCTACAGACCCCTACGGAACCCTACAGACACCTGCGGGCACTTACGGAACCCTGCAGGCCCCTACGGAACCCTACAGGTCCATACAGAACCCCACAGGGCCCTACGGAACTTTACCAGCCACTACGGAACTCTACGGGTCCCTACGGAACCCCGCAGAACCCTCCGGAACCTTACAGAATCCCACAGACTCCTACAGACTTCTGCGGGCACTTACACAACCCTACAGGTCCCTACGGAAATCTACGGGACTCTATGGGCCCCTAGGGAACCCTATAGATTTCGATGGAACCCTACGAGGCCCTCTGGAACCCTACAGAATACTCCAGGACCCGACAGCACTCTACAAGACCCTTAGCAACACAACGGAACCTCACTAAAATCCTATGGGCTCCTACAGAACACTGCAGGCGCCTACGGAACCCTACAGACCCCTACAGAATACTACCAGCCACTACAGAAAAATATGGCCCCTACGGAACTCTACGGAACCTGACAGAAACACTGTGGGCCCCTACAGGCCCTTGCGGGCACTTGCAGAACTCTGCAGGAACCCACGGAACTTTATGGAACCCTACCAGCCCCTACGGAAGCCTAAAGACCCTTGCAGGCAGTTACGGAACGGTACAGGGCCCTAGGGAACTTTACCAGCCACTATGGAACTCTACGGGCCCCTACGGAACCCTGCAGAACCCTCCAGAACCTTAGAGAATCCCACGGATTCCTACAGACTCCTGTGGGCACTTACTCAACCCTAGAGGACCCTACGGAACACTCCTGGCTCCTGCGGTACTCCAGAGGCCTCTAGGGAACCTACGAAGCTCTACGGAACCCTATGGATCCTTACGGAACAGTACGGGCCCCTTCAGACCTCTGCGGGCGCTTATGGAAACCTACAGGACCTTACGGAACTGTACGAGACTCTACAGGCCCCTAGGGAACACCACAGGCCCCTACGGAACCCTACACAACCCTCCGGAAACATATGGCACCCTACAAGCTCCTACCAACCCCTGCGGGCACTTACACAACCCTACAGGCCCCTACGGAAATCTACGGGACTCTATGGGCCCCTAGGGAACCCTTCAGATTTCGACGGAACCCTACCAGCCCCTCTGGAACCCTACAGAATACTCCAGGACCCGACAGCACTCTACAAGAACCTTAGCAACACAACGGAACCTCACTAAAACCCTATGGGCTCCTACAGAACACTACAGGTGCCTACGGAACCCTACAGACCCCTACGGAACACTACAGACACCTGCGGGCACTTACGGAACCCTGCAGGCCCCTACGGAACCCTACAGGTCCATACAGAACCCCACAGGGCCCTACGGAACTTTACCAGCCACTACGGAACTCTACGGGTCCCTACGGAACCCCGCAGAACCCTCCGGAACCTTACAGAATCCCACAGACTCCTACAGACTTCTGCGGGCACTTAGACAACCCTACAGGTCCCTACGGAAATCTACGGGACTCTATGGGCCCCTAGGGAACCCTATAGATTTCGATGGAACCCTACGAGGCCCTCTGGAACCCTACAGAATACTCCAGGACCCGACAGCACTCTACAAGACCCTTAGCAACACAACGGAACCTCACTAAAATCCTATGGGCTCCTACAGAACACTGCAGGCGCCTACGGAACCCTACAGACCCCTACAGAATACTACCAGCCACTACAGAAAAATATGGCCCCTACGGAACTCTACGGAACCTGACAGAAACACTGTGGGCCCCTACAGGCCCTTGCGGGCACTTGCAGAACTCTGCAGGAACCCACGGAACTTTATGGAACCCTACCAGCTCCTACGGAAGCCTAAAGACCCTTGCAGGCAGTTACGGAACGGTACAGGGCCCTAGGGAACTTTACCAGCCACTACGGAACTCTACGGGCCCCTACGGAACCCTGCAGAACCCTCCAGAACCTTAGAGAATCCCACGGATTCCTACAGACTCCTGCGGGCACTTACTCAACCCTAGAGGACCCTACGGAACACTCCTGGCTCCTGCGGTACTCCAGAGGCCTCTAGGGAACCTACGAAGCTCTACGGAACCCTATGGATCCTTACGGAACAGTACGGGCCCCTTCAGACCTCTGCGGGCGCTTATGGAAACCTACAGGACCTTACGGAACTGTACGAGACTCTACAGGCCCCTAGGGAACACCACAGGCCCCTACGGAACCCTACACAACCCTCCGGAAACATATGGCACCCTACAAGCTCCTACCAACCCCTGCGGGCACTTACACAACCCTACAGGCCCCTACGGAAATCTACGGGACTCTATGGGCCCCTAGGGAACCCTTCAGATTTCGACGGAACCCTACCAGCCCCTCTGGAACCCTACAGAATACTCCAGGACCCGACAGCACTCTACAAGACCCTTAGCAACACAACGGAACCTCACTAAAACCCTATGGGCTCCTACAGAACACTACAGGTGCCTACGGAACCCTACAGACCCCTACGGAACCCTACAGACACCTGCGGGCACTTACGGAACCCTGCAGGCCCCTACGGAACCCTACAGGTCCATACAGAACCCCACAGGGCCCTACGGAACTTTACCAGCCACTACGGAACTCTACGGGTCCCTACGGAACCCCGCAGAACCCTCCGGAACCTTACAGAATCCCACAGACTCCTACAGACTTCTGCGGGCACTTACACAACCCTACAGGTCCCTACGGAAATCTACGGGACTCTATGGGCCCCTAGGGAACCCTATAGATTTCGATGGAACCCTACGAGGCCCTCTGGAACCCTACAGAATACTCCAGGACCCGACAGCACTCTACAAGACCCTTAGCAACACAACGGAACCTCACTAAAACCCTATGGGCTCCTACAGAACACTGCAGGCGCCTACGGAACCCTACAGACCCCTACAGAATACTACCAGCCACTACAGAAAAATATGGCCCCTACGGAACTCTACGGAACCTGACAGAAACACTGTGGGCCCCTACAGGCCCTTGCGGGCACTTGCAGAACTCTGCAGGAACCCACGGAACTTTATGGAACCCTACCAGCCCCTACGGAAGCCTAAAGACCCTTGCAGGCAGTTACGGAACGGTACAGGGCCCTAGGGAACTTTACCAGCCCCTATGGAACTCTACGGGCCCCTACGGAACCCTGCAGAACCCTCCAGAACCTTAGAGAATCCCACGGATTCCTACAGACTCCTGTGGGCACTTACTCAACCCTAGAGGACCCTACGGAACACTCCTGGCTCCTGCGGTACTCCAGAGGCCTCTAGGGAACCTACGAAGCTCTACGGAACCCTATGGATCCTTACGGAACAGTACGGGCCCCTTCAGACCTCTGCGGGCGCTTATGGAAACCTACAGGACCTTACGGAACTGTACGAGACTCTACAGGCCCCTAGGGAACACCACAGGCCCCTACGGAACCCTACACAACCCTCCGGAAACATATGGCACCCTACAAGCTCCTACCAACCCCTGCGGGCACTTACACAACCCTACAGGCCCCTACGGAAATCTACGGGACTCTATGGGCCCCTAGGGAACCCTTCAGATTTCGACGGAACCCTACCAGCCCCTCTGGAACCCTACAGAATACTCCAGGACCCGACAGCACTCTACAAGACCCTTAGCAACACAACGGAACCTCACTAAAACCCTATGGGCTCCTACAGAACACTACAGGTGCCTACGGAACCCTACAGACCCCTACGGAACCCTACAGACACCTGCGGGCACTTACGGAACCCTGCAGGCCCCTACGGAACCCTACAGGTCCATACAGAACCCCACAGGGCCCTACGGAACTTTACCAGCCACTACGGAACTCTACGGGTCCCTACGGAACCCCGCAGAACCCTCCGGAACCTTACAGAATCCCACAGACTCCTACAGACTTCTGCGGGCACTTACACAACCCTACAGGTCCCTACGGAAATCTACGGGACTCTATGGGCCCCTAGGGAACCCTATAGATTTCGATGGAACCCTACGAGGCCCTCTGGAACCCTACAGAATACTCCAGGACCCGACAGCACTCTACAAGACCCTTAGCAACACAACGGAACCTCACTAAAATCCTATGGGCTCCTACAGAACACTGCAGGCGCCTACGGAACCCTACAGACCCCTACAGAATACTACCAGCCACTACAGAAAAATATGGCCCCTACGGAACTCTACGGAACCTGACAGAAACACTGTGGGCCCCTACAGGCCCTTGCGGGCACTTGCAGAACTCTGCAGGAACCCACGGAACTTTATGGAACCCTACCAGCTCCTACGGAAGCCTAAAGACCCTTGCAGGCAGTTACGGAACGGTACAGGGCCCTAGGGAACTTTACCAGCCACTACGGAACTCTACGGGCCCCTACGGAACCCTGCAGAACCCTCCAGAACCTTAGAGAATCCCACGGATTCCTACAGACTCCTGCGGGCACTTACTCAACCCTAGAGGACCCTACGGAACACTGCTGGCTCCTGCGGTACTCCAGAGGCCTCTAGGGAACCTACGAAGCTCTACGGAACCCTATGGATCCTTACGGAACAGTACGGGCCCCTTCAGACCTCTGCGGGCGCTTATGGAAACCTACAGGACCTTACGGAACTGTACGAGACTCTACAGGCCCCTAGGGAACACCACAGGCCCCTACGGAACCCTACACAACCCTCCGGAAACATATGGCACCCTACAAGCTCCTACCAACCCCTGCGGGCACTTACACAACCCTACAGGCCCCTACGGAAATCTACGGGACTCTATGGGCCCCTAGGGAACCCTTCAGATTTCGACGGAACCCTACCAGCCCCTCTGGAACCCTACAGAATACTCCAGGACCCGACAGCACTCTACAAGACCCTTAGCAACACAACGGAACCTCACTAAAACCCTATGGGCTCCTACAGAACACTACAGGTGCCTACGGAACCCTACAGACCCCTACGGAACCCTACAGACACCTGCGGGCACTTACGGAACCCTGCAGGCCCCTACGGAACCCTACAGGTCCATACAGAACCCCACAGGGCCCTACGGAACTTTACCAGCCACTACGGAACTCTACGGGTCCCTACGGAACCCCGCAGAACCCTCCGGAACCTTACAGAATCCCACAGACTCCTACAGACTTCTGCGGGCACTTACACAACCCTACAGGTCCCTACGGAAATCTACGGGACTCTATGGGCCCCTAGGGAACCCTATAGATTTCGATGGAACCCTACGAGGCCCTCTGGAACCCTACAGAATACTCCAGGACCCGACAGCACTCTACAAGACCCTTAGCAACACAACGGAACCTCACTAAAACCCTATGGGCTCCTACAGAACACTGCAGGCGCCTACGGAACCCTACAGACCCCTACAGAATACTACCAGCCACTACAGAAAAATATGGCCCCTACGGAACTCTACGGAACCTGACAGAAACACTGTGGGCCCCTACAGGCCCTTGCGGGCACTTGCAGAACTCTGCAGGAACCCACGGAACTTTATGGAACCCTACCAGCCCCTACGGAAGCCTAAAGACCCTTGCAGGCAGTTACGGAACGGTACAGGGCCCTAGGGAACTTTACCAGCCACTACGGAACTCTACGGGCCCCTACGGAACCCTGCAGAACCCTCCAGAACCTTAGAGAATCCCACGGATTCCTACAGACTCCTGCAGGCACTTACTCAACCCTAGAGGACCCTACGGAACACTGCTGGCTCCTGCGGTACTCCAGAGGCCTCTAGGGAACCTACGAAGCTCTACGGAACCCTATGGATCCTTACGGAACAGTACGGGCCCCTTCAGACCTCTGCGGGCGCTTATGTAAACCTACAGGACCTTACGGAACTGTACGAGACTCTACAGGCCCCTAGGGAACACCACAGGCCCCTACGGAACCCTACACAACCCTCCGGAAACATATGGCACCCTACAAGCTCCTACCAACCCCTGCGGGCACTTACACAACCCTACAGGCCCCTACGGAAATCTACGGGACTCTATGGGCCCCTAGGGAACCCTTCAGATTTCGACGGAACCCTACCAGCCCCTCTGGAACCCTACAGAATACTCCAGGACCCGACAGCACTCTACAAGACCCTTAGCAACACAACGGAACCTCACTAAAACCCTATGGGCTCCTACAGAACACTACAGGTGCCTACGGAACCCTACAGACCCCTACGGAACCCTACAGACACCTGCGGGCACTTACGGAACCCTGCAGGCCCCTACGGAACCCTACAGGTCCATACAGAACCCCACAGGGCCCTACGGAACTTTACCAGCCACTACGGAACTCTACGGGTCCCTACGGAACCCTGCAGAACCCTCCGGAACCTTACAGAATCCCACAGACTCCTACCGACTTCTGCGGGCACTTACACAACCCTACAGGTCCCTACGGAAATCTACGGGACTCTATGGGCCCCTAGGGAACCCTATAGATTTCGATGGAACCCTACGAGGCCCTCTGGAACCCTACAGAATACTCCAGGACCCGACAGCACTCTACAAGACCCTTAGCAACACAACGGAACCTCACTAAAACCCTATGGGCTCCTACAGAACACTGCAGGCGCCTACGGAACCCTACAGACCCCTACAGAATACTACCAGCCACTACAGAAAAATATGGCCCCTACGGAACTCTACGGAACCTGGCAGAAACACTGTGGGCCCCTACAGGCCCTTGCGGGCACTTGCAGAACTCTGCAGGAACCCACGGAACTTTATGGAACCCTACCAGCCCCTACGGAAGCCTAAAGACCCTTGCAGGCAGTTACGGAACGGTACAGGGCCCTAGGGAACTTTACCAGCCACTATGGAACTCTACGGGCCCCTACGGAACCCTGCAGAACCCTCCAGAACCTTACAGAATCCCACGGATTCCTACAGACTCCTGCGGGCACTTACTCAACCCTAGAGGACCCTACGGAACACTCCTGGCTCCTGCGGTACTCCAGAGGCCTCTAGGGAACCTACGAAGCTCTACGGAACCCTATGGATCCTTACGGAACAGTACGGGCCCCTTCAGACCTCTGCGGGCGCTTATGGAAACCTACAGGACCCTACGGAACTGTACGAGACTCTACAGGCCCCTAGGGAACACCACAGGCCCCTACGGAACCCTACACAACCCTCCGGAAACATATGGCACCCTACAAGCTCCTACCAACCCCTGCGGGCACTTACACAACCCTACAGGCCCCTACGGAAATCTACGGGACTCTATGGGCCCCTAGGGAACCCTTCAGATTTCGACGGAACCCTACCAGCCCCTCTGGAACCCTACAGAATACTCCAGGACCCGACAGCACTCTACAAGACCCTTAGCAACACAACGGAACCTCACTAAAACCCTATGGGCTCCTACAGAACACTACAGGTGCCTACGGAACCCTACAGACCCCTACGGAACCCTACAGACACCTGCGGGCACTTACGGAACCCTGCAGGCCCCTACGGAACCCTACAGGTCCATACAGAACCCCACAGGGCCCTACGGAACTTTACCAGCCACTACGGAACTCTACGGGTCCCTACGGAACCCCGCAGAACCCTCCGGAACCTTACAGAATCCCACAGACTCCTACAGACTTCTGCGGGCACTTACACAACCCTACAGGTCCCTACGGAAATCTACGGGACTCTATGGGCCCCTAGGGAACCCTATAGATTTCGATGGAACCCTACGAGGCCCTCTGGAACCCTACAGAATACTCCAGGACCCGACAGCACTCTACAAGACCCTTAGCAACACAACGGAACCTCACTAAAACCCTATGGGCTCCTACAGAACACTGCAGGCGCCTACGGAACCCTACAGACCCCTACAGAATACTACCAGCCACTACAGAAAAATATGGCCCCTACGGAACTCTACGGAACCTGGCAGAAACACTGTGGGCCCCTACAGGCCCTTGCGGGCACTTGCAGAACTCTGCAGGAACCCACGGAACTTTATGGAACCCTACCAGCCCCTACGGAAGCCTAAAGACCCTTGCAGGCAGTTACGGAACGGTACAGGGCCCTAGGGAACTTTACCAGCCACTATGGAACTCTACGGGCCCCTACGGAACCCTGCAGAACCCTCCAGAACCTTACAGAATCCCACGGATTCCTACAGACTCCTGTGGGCACTTACTCAACCCTAGAGGACCCTACGGAACACTCCTGGCTCCTGCGGTACTCCAGAGGCCTCTAGGGAACCTACGAAGCTCTACGGAACCCTATGGATCCTTACGGAACAGTACGGGCCCCTTCAGACCTCTGCGGGCGCTTATGGAAACCTACAGGACCTTACGGAACTGTACGAGACTCTACAGGCTCCTAGGGAACACCACAGGCCCCTACGGAACCCTACACAACCCTCCGGAAACATATGGCACCCTACAAGCTCCTACCAACCCCTGCGGGCACTTACACAACCCTACAGGCCCCTACGGAAATCTACGGGACTCTATGGGCCCCTAGGGAACCCTTCAGATTTCGACGGAACCCTACCAGCCCCTCTGGAACCCTACAGAATACTCCAGGACCCGACAGCACTCTACAAGACCCTTAGCAACACAACGGAACCTCACTAAAACCCTATGGGCTCCTACAGAACACTGCAGGTGCCTACGGAACCCTACAGACCCCTACGGAACCCTACAGACACCTGCGGGCACTTACGGAACCCTGCAGGCCCCTACGGAACCCTACAGGTCCATACAGAACCCCACAGGGCCCTACGGAACTTTACCAGCCACTACGGAACTCTACGGGTCCCTACGGAACCCCGCAGAACCCTCCGGAACCTTACAGAATCCCACAGACTCCTACAGACTTCTGCGGGCACTTACACAACCCTACAGGTCCCTACGGCAATCTACGGGACTCTATGGGCCCCTAGGGAACCCTATAGATTTCGATGGAACCCTACGAGGCCCTCTGGAACCCTACAGAATACTCCAGGACCCGACAGCACTCTACAAGACCCTTAGCAACACAACGGAACCTCACTAAAACCCTATGGGCTCCTACAGAACACTGCAGGCGCCTACGGAACCCTACAGACCCCTACAGAATACTACCAGCCACTACAGAAAAATATGGCCCCTACGGAACTCTACGGAACCTGGCAGAAACACTGTGGGCCCCTACAGGCCCTTGCGGGCACTTGCAGAACTCTGCAGGAACCCACGGAACTTTATGGAACCCTACCAGCCCCTACGGAAGCCTAAAGACCCTTGCAGGCAGTTACGGAACGGTACAGGGCCCTAGGGAACTTTACCAGCCACTATGGAACTCTACGGGCCCCTACGGAACCCTGCAGAACCCTCCAGAACCTTACAGAATCCCACGGATTCCTACAGACTCCTGCGGGCACTTACTCAACCCTAGAGGACCCTATGGAACACTGCTGGCTCCTGCGGTACTCCAGAGGCCTCTAGGGAACCTACGAAGCTCTACGGAACCCTATGGATCCTTACGGAACAGTACGGGCCCCTTCAGACCTCTGCGGGCGCTTATGGAAACCTACAGGACCCTACGGAACTGTACGAGACTCTACAGGCCCCTAGGGAACACCACAGGCCCCTACGGAACCCTACACAACCCTCCGGAAACATATGGCACCCTACAAGCTCCTACCAACCCCTGCGGGCACTTACACAACCCTACAGGCCCCTACGGAAATCTACGGGACTCTATGGGCCCCTAGGGAACCCTTCAGATTTCGACGGAACCCTACCAGCCCCTCTGGAACCCTACAGAATACTCCAGGACCCGATAGCACTCTACAAGACCCTTAGCAACACAACGGAACCTCACTAAAACCCTATGGGCTCCTACAGAACACTACAGGTGCCTACGGAACCCTACAGACCCCTACGGAACCCTACAGACACCTGCGGGCACTTACGGAACCCTGCAGGCCCCTACGGAACCCTACAGGTCCATACAGAACCCCACAGGGCCCTACGGAACTTTACCAGCCACTACGGAACTCTACGGGTCCCTACGGAACCCCGCAGAACCCTCCGGAACCTTACAGAATCCCACAGACTCCTACAGACTTCTGCGGGCACTTACACAACCCTACAGGTCCCTACGGAAATCTACGGGACTCTATGGGCCCCTAGGGAACCCTATAGATTTCGATGGAACCCTACGAGGCCCTCTGGAACCCTACAGAATACTCCAGGACCCGACAGCACTCTACAAGACCCTTAGCAACACAACGGAACCTCACTAAAACCCTATGGGCTCCTACAGAACACTGCAGGCGCCTACGGAACCCTACAGACCCCTACAGAATACTACCAGCCACTACAGAAAAATATGGCCCCTACGGAACTCTACGGAACCTGGCAGAAACACTGTGGGCCCCTACAGGCCCTTGCGGGCACTTGCAGAACTCTGCAGGAACCCACGGAACTTTATGGAACCCTACCAGCCCCTACGGAAGCCTAAAGACCCTTGCAGGCAGTTACGGAACGGTACAGGGCCCTAGGGAACTTTACCAGCCACTATGGAACTCTACGGGCCCCTACGGAACCCTGCAGAACCCTCCAGAACCTTACAGAATCCCACGGATTCCTACAGACTCCTGCGGGCACTTACTCAACCCTAGAGGACCCTATGGAACACTGCTGGCTCCTGCGGTACTCCAGAGGCCTCTAGGGAACCTACGAAGCTCTACGGAACCCTATGGATCCTTACGGAACAGTACGGGCCCCTTCAGACCTCTGCGGGCGCTTATGGAAACCTACAGGACCCTACGGAACTGTACGAGACTCTACAGGCCCCTAGGGAACACCACAGGCCCCTACGGAACCCTACACAACCCTCCGGAAACATATGGCACCCTACAAGCTCCTACCAACCCCTGCGGGCACTTACACAACCCTACAGGCCCCTACGGAAATCTACGGGACTCTATGGGCCCCTAGGGAACCCTTCAGATTTCGACGGAACCCTACCAGCCCCTCTGGAACCCTACAGAATACTCCAGGACCCGATAGCACTCTACAAGACCCTTAGCAACACAACGGAACCTCACTAAAACCCTATGGGCTCCTACAGAACACTACAGGTGCCTACGGAACCCTACAGACCCCTACGGAACCCTACAGACACCTGCGGGCACTTACGGAACCCTGCAGGCCCCTACGGAACCCTACAGGTCCATACAGAACCCCACAGGGCCCTACGGAACTTTACCAGCCACTACGGAACTCTACGGGTCCCTACGGAACCCCGCAGAACCCTCCGGAACCTTACAGAATCCCACAGACTCCTACAGACTTCTGCGGGCACTTACACAACCCTACAGGTCCCTACGGCAATCTACGGGACTCTATGGGCCCCTAGGGAACCCTATAGATTTCGATGGAACCCTACGAGGCCCTCTGGAACCCTACAGAATACTCCAGGACCCGACAGCACTCTACAAGACCCTTAGCAACACAACGGAACCTCACTAAAACCCTATGGGCTCCTACAGAACACTGCAGGCGCCTACGGAACCCTACAGACCCCTACAGAATACTACCAGCCACTACAGAAAAATATGGCCCCTACGGAACTCTACGGAACCTGGCAGAAACACTGTGGGCCCCTACAGGCCCTTGCGGGCACTTGCAGAACTCTGCAGGAACCCACGGAACTTTATGGAACCCTACCAGCCCCTACGGAAGCCTAAAGACCCTTGCAGGCAGTTACGGAACGGTACAGGGCCCTAGGGAACTTTACCAGCCACTATGGAACTCTACGGGCCCCTACGGAACCCTGCAGAACCCTCCAGAACCTTACAGAATCCCACGGATTCGTACAGACTCCTGCGGGCACTTACTCAACCCTAGAGGACCCTACGGAACACTCCTGGCTCCTGCGGTACTCCAGAGGCCTCTAGGGAACCTACGAAGCTCTACGGAACCCTATGGATCCTTACGGAACAGTACGGGCCCCTTCAGACCTCTGCGGGCGCTTATGGAAACCTACAGGACCCTACGGAACTGTACGAGACTCTACAGGCCCCTAGGGAACACCACAGGCCCCTACGGAACCCTACACAACCCTCCGGAAACATATGGCACCCTACAAGCTCCTACCAACCCCTGCGGACACTTACACAACCCTACAGGCCCCTACGGAAATCTACGGGACTCTATGGGCCCCTAGGGAACCCTTCAGATTTCGACGGAACCCTACCAGCCCCTCTGGAACCCTACAGAATACTCCAGGACCCGATAGCACTCTACAAGACCCTTAGCAACACAACGGAACCTCACTAAAACCCTATGGGCTCCTACAGAACACTGCAGGTGCCTACGGAACCCTACAGACCCCTACGGAACCCTACAGACACCTGCGGGCACTTACGGAACCCTGCAGGCCCCTACGGAACCCTACAGGTCCATACAGAACCCCACAGGGCCCTACGGAACTTTACCAGCCACTACGGAACTCTACGGGTCCCTACGGAACCCCGCAGAACCCTCCGGAACCTTACAGAATCCCACAGACTCCTACAGACTTCTGCGGGCACTTACACAACCCTACAGGTCCCTACGGAAATCTACGGGACTCTATGGGCCCCTAGGGAACCCTATAGATTTCGATGGAACCCTACGAGGCCCTCTGGAACCCTACAGAATACTCCAGGACCCGACAGCACTCTACAAGACCCTTAGCAACACAACGGAACCTCACTAAAACCCTATGGGCTCCTACAGAACACTGCAGGCGCCTACGGAACCCTACAGACCCCTACAGAATACTACCAGCCACTACAGAAAAATATGGCCCCTACGGAACTCTACGGAACCTGGCAGAAACACTGTGGGCCCCTACAGGCCCTTGCGGGCACTTGCAGAACTCTGCAGGAACCCACGGAACTTTATGGAACCCTACCAGCCCCTACGGAAGCCTAAAGACCCTTGCAGGCAGTTACGGAACGGTACAGGGCCCTAGGGAACTTTACCAGCCACTATGGAACTCTACGGGCCCCTACGGAACCCTGCAGAACCCTCCAGAACCTTACAGAATCCCACGGATTCCTACAGACTCCTGCGGGCACTTACTCAACCCTAGAGGACCCTACGGAACACTGCTGGCTCCTGCGGTACTCCAGAGGCCTCTAGGGAACCTACGAAGCTCTACGGAACCCTATGGATCCTTACGGAACAGTACGGGCCCCTTCAGACCTCTGCGGGCGCTTATGGAAACCTACAGGACCCTACGGAACTGTACGAGACTCTACAGGCCCCTAGGGAACACCACAGGCCCCTACGGAACCCTACACAACCCTCCGGAAACATATGGCACCCTACAAGCTCCTACCAACCCCTGCGGGCACTTACACAACCCTACAGGCCCCTACGGAAATCTACGGGACTCTATGGGCCCCTAGGGAACCCTTCAGATTTCGACGGAACCCTACCAGCCCCTCTGGAACCCTACAGAATACTCCAGGACCCGACAGCACTCTACAAGACCCTTAGCAACACAACGGAACCTCACTAAAACCCTATGGGCTCCTACAGAACACTACAGGTGCCTACGGAACCCTACAGACCCCTACGGAACCCTACAGACACCTGCGGGCACTTACGGAACCCTGCAGGCCCCTACGGAACCCTACAGGTCCATACAGAACCCCACAGGGCCCTACGGAACTTTACCAGCCACTACGGAACTCTACGGGTCCCTACGGAAGCCCGCAGAACCCTCCGGAACCTTACAGAATCCCACAGACTCCTACAGACTTCTGCGGGCACTTACACAACCCTACAGGTCCCTACGGAAATCTACGGGACTCTATGGGCCCCTAGGGAACCCTATAGATTTCGATGGAACCCTACGAGGCCCTCTGGAACCCTACAGAATACTCCAGGACCCGACAGCACTCTACAAGACCCTTAGCAACACAACGGAACCTCACTAAAACCCTATGGGCTCCTACAGAACACTGCAGGCGCCTACGGAACCCTACAGACCCCTACAGAATACTACCAGCCACTACAGAAAAATATGGTCCCTACGGAACTCTACGGAACCTGGCAGAAACACTGTGGGCCCCTACAGGCCCTTGCGGGCACTTGCAGAACTCTGCAGGAACCCACGGAACTTTATGGAACCCTACCAGCCCCTACGGAAGCCTAAAGACCCTTGCAGGCAGTTACGGAACGGTACAGGGCCCTAGGGAACTTTACCAGCCACTATGGAACTCTACGGGCCCCTACGGAACCCTGCAGAACCCTCCAGAACCTTACAGAATCCCACGGATTCCTACAGACTCCTGCGGGCACTTACTCAACCCTAGAGGACCCTACGGAACACTCCTGGCTCCTGCGGTACTCCAGAGGCCTCTAGGGAACCTACGAAGCTCTACGGAACCCTATGGATCCTTACGGAACAGTACGGGCCCCTTCAGACCTCTGCGGGCGCTTATGGAAACCTACAGGACCTTACGGAACTGTACGAGACTCTACAGGCCCCTAGGGAACACCACAGGCCCCTACGGAACCCTACACAACCCTCCGGAAACATATGGCACCCTACAAGCTCCTACCAACCCCTGCGGGCACTTACACAACCCTACAGGCCCCTACGGAAATCTACGGGACTCTATGGGCCCCTAGGGAACCCTTCAGATTTCGACGGAACCCTACCAGCCCCTCTGGAACCCTACAGAATACTCCAGGACCCGACAGCACTCTACAAGACCCTTAGCAACACAACGGAACCTCACTAAAACCCTATGGGCTCCTACAGAACACTACAGGTGCCTACGGAACCCTACAGACCCCTACGGAACCCTACAGACACCTGCGGGCACTTACGGAACCCTGCAGGCCCCTACGGAACCCTACAGGTCCATACAGAACCCCACAGGGCCCTACGGAACTTTACCAGCCACTACGGAACTCTACGGGTCCCTACGGAACCCCGCAGAACCCTCCGGAACCTTACAGAATCCCACAGACTCCTACAGACCCCTGCGGGCACTTACACAACCCTACAGGTCCCTACGGAAATCTACGGGACTCTATGGGCCCCTAGGGAACCCTATAGATTTCGATGGAACCCTACGAGGCCCTCTGGAACCCTACAGAATACTCCAGGACCCGACAGCACTCTACAAGACCCTTAGCAACACAACGGAACCTCACTAAAACCCTATGGGCTCCTACAGAACACTGCAGGCGCCTACGGAACCCTACAGACCCCTACAGAATACTACCAGCCACTACAGAAAAATATGGCCCCTACGGAACTCTACGGAACCTGGCAGAAACACTGTGGGCCCCTACAGGCCCTTGCGGGCACTTGCAGAACTCTGCAGGAACCCACGGAACTTTATGGAACCCTACCAGCCCCTACGGAAGCCTAAAGACCCTTGCAGGCAGTTACGGAACGGTACAGGGCCCTAGGGAACTTTACCAGCCACTATGGAACTCTACGGGCCCCTACGGAACCCTGCAGAACCCTCCAGAACCTTACAGAATCCCACGGATTCGTACAGACTCCTGCGGGCACTTACTCAACCCTAGAGGACCCTACGGAACACTCCTGGCTCCTGCGGTACTCCAGAGGCCTCTAGGGAACCTACGAAGCTCTACGGAACCCTATGGATCCTTACGGAACAGTACGGGCCCCTTCAGACCTCTGCGGGCGCTTATGGAAACCTACAGGACCCTACGGAACTGTACGAGACTCTACAGGCCCCTAGGGAACACCACAGGCCCCTACGGAACCCTACACAACCCTCCGGAAACATATGGCACCCTACAAGCTCCTACCAACCCCTGCGGACACTTACACAACCCTACAGGCCCCTACGGAAATCTACGGGACTCTATGGGCCCCTAGGGAACCCTTCAGATTTCGACGGAACCCTACCAGCCCCTCTGGAACCCTACAGAATACTCCAGGACCCGATAGCACTCTACAAGACCCTTAGCAACACAACGGAACCTCACTAAAACCCTATGGGCTCCTACAGAACACTGCAGGTGCCTACGGAACCCTACAGACCCCTACGGAACCCTACAGACACCTGCGGGCACTTACGGAACCCTGCAGGCCCCTACGGAACCCTACAGGTCCATACAGAACCCCACAGGGCCCTACGGAACTTTACCAGCCACTACGGAACTCTACGGGTCCCTATGGAACCCCGCAGAACCCTCCGGAACCTTACAGAATCCCACAGACTCCTACAGACTTCTGCGGGCACTTACACAACCCTACAGGTCCCTACGGAAATCTACGGGACTCTATGGGCCCCTAGGGAACCCTATAGATTTCGATGGAACCCTACGAGGCCCTCTGGAACCCTACAGAATACTCCAGGACCCGACAGCACTCTACAAGACCCTTAGCAACACAACGGAACCTCACTAAAACCCTATGGGCTCCTACAGAACACTGCAGGCGCCTACGGAACCCTACAGACCCCTACAGAATACTACCAGCCACTACAGAAAAATATGGCCCCTACGGAACTCTACGGAACCTGGCAGAAACACTGTGGGCCCCTACAGGCCCTTGCGGGCACTTGCAGAACTCTGCAGGAACCCACGGAACTTTATGGAACCCTACCAGCCCCTACGGAAGCCTAAAGACCCTTGCAGGCAGTTACGGAACGGTACAGGGCCCTAGGGAACTTTACCAGCCACTATGGAACTCTACGGGCCCCTACGGAACCCTGCAGAACCCTCCAGAACCTTACAGAATCCCACGGATTCCTACAGACTCCTGCGGGCACTTACTCAACCCTAGAGGACCCTACGGAACACTGCTGGCTCCTGCGGTACTCCAGAGGCCTCTAGGGAACCTACGAAGCTCTACGGAACCCTATGGATCCTTACGGAACAGTACGGGCCCCTTCAGACCTCTGCGGGCGCTTATGGAAACCTACAGGACCCTACGGAACTGTACGAGACTCTACAGGCCCCTAGGGAACACCACAGGCCCCTACGGAACCCTACACAACCCTCCGGAAACATATGGCACCCTACAAGCTCCTACCAACCCCTGCGGGCACTTACACAACCCTACAGGCCCCTACGGAAATCTACGGGACTCTATGGGCCCCTAGGGAACCCTTCAGATTTCGACGGAACCCTACCAGCCCCTCTGGAACCCTACAGAATACTCCAGGACCCGACAGCACTCTACAAGACCCTTAGCAACACAACGGAACCTCACTAAAACCCTATGGGCTCCTACAGAACACTACAGGTGCCTACGGAACCCTACAGACCCCTACGGAACGCTACAGACACCTGCGGGCACTTACGGAACCCTGCAGGCCCCTACGGAACCCTACAGGTCCATACAGAACCCCACAGGGCCCTACGGAACTTTACCAGCCACTACGGAACTCTACGGGTCCCTACGGAAGCCCGCAGAACCCTCCGGAACCTTACAGAATCCCACAGACTCCTACAGACTTCTGCGGGCACTTACACAACCCTACAGGTCCCTACGGAAATCTACGGGACTCTATGGGCCCCTAGGGAACCCTATAGATTTCGATGGAACCCTACGAGGCCCTCTGGAACCCTACAGAATACTCCAGGACCCGACAGCACTCTACAAGACCCTTAGCAACACAACGGAACCTCACTAAAACCCTATGGGCTCCTACAGAACACTGCAGGCGCCTACGGAACCCTACAGACCCCTACAGAATACTACCAGCCACTACAGAAAAATATGGCCCCTACGGAACTCTACGGAACCTGGCAGAAACACTGTGGGCCCCTACAGGCCCTTGCGGGCACTTGCAGAACTCTGCAGGAACCCACGGAACTTTATGGAACCCTACCAGCCCCTACGGAAGCCTAAAGACCCTTGCAGGCAGTTACGGAACGGTACAGGGCCCTAGGGAACTTTACCAGCCACTATGGAACTCTACGGGCCCCTACGGAACCCTGCAGAACCCTCCAGAACCTTACAGAATCCCACGGATTCCTACAGACTCCTGCGGGCACTTACTCAACCCTAGAGGACCCTACGGAACACTGCTGGCTCCTGCGGTACTCCAGAGGCCTCTAGGGAACCTACGAAGCTCTACGGAACCCTATGGATCCTTACGGAACAGTACGGGCCCCTTCAGACCTCTGCGGGCGCTTATGGAAACCTACAGGACCCTACGGAACTGTACGAGACTCTACAGGCCCCTAGGGAACACCACAGGCCCCTACGGAACCCTACACAACCCTCCGGAAACATATGGCACCCTACAAGCTCCTACCAACCCCTGCGGACACTTACACAACCCTACAGGCCCCTACGGAAATCTACGGGACTCTATGGGCCCCTAGGGAACCCTTCAGATTTCGACGGAACCCTACCAGCCCCTCTGGAACCCTACAGAATACTCCAGGACCCGATAGCACTCTACAAGACCCTTAGCAACACAACGGAACCTCACTAAAACCCTATGGGCTCCTACAGAACACTGCAGGTGCCTACGGAACCCTACAGACCCCTACGGAACCCTACAGACACCTGCGGGCACTTACGGAACCCTGCAGGCCCCTACGGAACCCTACAGGTCCATACAGAACCCCACAGGGCCCTACGGAACTTTACCAGCCACTACGGAACTCTACGGGTCCCTACGGAACCCCGCAGAACCCTCCGGAACCTTACAGAATCCCACAGACTCCTACAGACTTCTGCGGGCACTTACACAACCCTACAGGTCCCTACGGAAATCTACGGGACTCTATGGGCCCCTAGGGAACCCTATAGATTTCGATGGAACCCTACGAGGCCCTCTGGAACCCTACAGAATACTCCAGGACCCGACAGCACTCTACAAGACCCTTAGCAACACAACGGAACCTCACTAAAACCCTATGGGCTCCTACAGAACACTGCAGGCGCCTACGGAACCCTACAGACCCCTACAGAATACTACCAGCCACTACAGAAAAATATGGCCCCTACGGAACTCTACGGAACCTGGCAGAAACACTGTGGGCCCCTACAGGCCCTTGCGGGCACTTGCAGAACTCTGCAGGAACCCACGGAACTTTATGGAACCCTACCAGCCCCTACGGAAGCCTAAAGACCCTTGCAGGCAGTTACGGAACGGTACAGGGCCCTAGGGAACTTTACCAGCCACTATGGAACTCTACGGGCCCCTACGGAACCCTGCAGAACCCTCCATAACCTTACAGAATCCCACGGATTCCTACAGACTCCTGCGGGCACTTACTCAACCCTAGAGGACCCTACGGAACACTCCTGGCTCCTGCGGTACTCCAGAGGCCTCTAGGGAACCTACGAAGCTCTACGGAACCCTATGGATCCTTACGGAACAGTACGGGCCCCTTCAGACCTCTGCGGGCGCTTATGGAAACCTACAGGACCTTACGGAACTGTACGAGACTCTACAGGCCCCTAGGGAACACCACAGGCCCCTACGGAACCCTACACAACCCTCCGGAAACATATGGCACCCTACAAGCTCCTACCAACCCCTGCGGGCACTTACACAACCCTACAGGCCCCTACGGAAATCTACGGGACTCTATGGGCCCCTAGGGAACCCTTCAGATTTCGACGGAACCCTACCAGCCCCTCTGGAACCCTACAGAATACTCCAGGACCCGACAGCACTCTACAAGACCCTTAGCAACACAACGGAACCTCACTAAAACCCTATGGGCTCCTACAGAACACTGCAGGCGCCTACGGAACCCTACAGACCCCTACAGAATACTACCAGCCACTACAGAAAAATATGGCCCCTACGGAACTCTACGGAACCTGGCAGAAACACTGTGGGCCCCTACAGGCCCTTGCGGGCACTTGCAGAACTCTGCAGGAACCCACGGAACTTTATGGAACCCTACCAGCCCCTACGGAAGCCTAAAGACCCTTGCAGGCAGTTACGGAACGGTACAGGGCCCTAGGGAACTTTACCAGCCACTATGGAACTCTACGGGCCCCTACGGAACCCTGCAGAACCCTCCATAACCTTACAGAATCCCACGGATTCCTACAGACTCCTGCGGGCACTTACTCAACCCTAGAGGACCCTACGGAACACTCCTGGCTCCTGCGGTACTCCAGAGGCCTCTAGGGAACCTACGAAGCTCTACGGAACCCTATGGATCCTTACGGAACAGTACGGGCCCCTTCAGACCTCTGCGGGCGCTTATGGAAACCTACAGGACCTTACGGAACTGTACGAGACTCTACAGGCCCCTAGGGAACACCACAGGCCCCTACGGAACCCTACACAACCCTCCGGAAACATATGGCACCCTACAAGCTCCTACCAACCCCTGCGGGCACTTACACAACCCTACAGGCCCCTACGGAAATCTACGGGACTCTATGGGCCCCTAGGGAACCCTTCAGATTTCGACGGAACCCTACCAGCCCCTCTGGAACCCTACAGAATACTCCAGGACCCGACAGCACTCTACAAGACCCTTAGCAACACAACGGAACCTCACTAAAACCCTATGGGCTCCTACAGAACACTACAGGTGCCTACGGAACCCTACAGACCCCTACGGAACCCTACAGACACCTGCGGGCACTTACGGAACCCTGCAGGCCCCTACGGAACCCTACAGGTCCATACAGAACCCCACAGGGCCCTACGGAACTTTACCAGCCACTACGGAACTCTACGGGTCCCTACGGAACCCCGCAGAACCCTCCGGAACCTTACAGAATCCCACAGACTCCTACAGACTTCTGCGGGCACTTACACAACCCTACAGGTCCCTACGGCAATCTACGGGACTCTATGGGCCCCTAGGGAACCCTATAGATTTCGATGGAACCCTACGAGGCCCTCTGGAACCCTACAGAATACTCCAGGACCCGACAGCACTCTACAAGACCCTTAGCAACACAACGGAACCTCACTAAAACCCTATGGGCTCCTACAGAACACTGCAGGCGCCTACGGAACCCTACAGACCCCTACAGAATACTACCAGCCACTACAGAAAAATATGGCCCCTACGGAACTCTACGGAACCTGGCAGAAACACTGTGGGCCCCTACAGGCCCTTGCGGGCACTTGCAGAACTCTGCAGGAACCCACGGAACTTTATGGAACCCTACCAGCCCCTACGGAAGCCTAAAGACCCTTGCAGGCAGTTACGGAACGGTACAGGGCCCTAGGGAACTTTACCAGCCACTATGGAACTCTACGGGCCCCTACGGAACCCTGCAGAACCCTCCAGAACCTTAGAGAATCCCACGGATTCCTACAGACTCCTGCGGGCACTTACTCAACCCTAGAGGACCCTACGGAACACTCCTGGCTCCTGCGGTACTCCAGAGGCCTCTAGGGAACCTACGAAGCTCTACGGAACCCTATGGATCCTTACGGAACAGTACGGGCCCCTTCAGACCTCTGCGGGCGCTTATGGAAACCTACAGGACCTTACGGAACTGTACGAGACTCTACAGGCCCCTAGGGAACACCACAGGCCCCTACGGAACCCTACACAACCCTCCGGAAACATATGGCACCCTACAAGCTCCTACCAACCCCTGCGGGCACTTACACAACCCTACAGGCCCCTACGGAAATCTACGGGACTCTATGGGCCCCTAGGGAACCCTTCAGATTTCGACGGAACCCTACCAGCCCCTCTGGAACCCTACAGAATACTCCAGGACCCGACAGCACTCTACAAGACCCTTAGCAACACAACGGAACCTCACTAAAACCCTATGGGCTCCTACAGAACACTACAGGTGCCTACGGAACCCTACAGACCCCTACGGAACCCTACAGACACCTGCGGGCACTTACGGAACCCTGCAGGCCCCTACGGAACCCTACAGGTCCATACAGAACCCCACAGGGCCCTACGGAACTTTACCAGCCACTACGGAACTCTACGGGTCCCTACGGAAGCCCGCAGAACCCTCCGGAACCTTACAGAATCCCACAGACTCCTACAGACTTCTGCGGGCACTTACACAACCCTACAGGTCCCTACGGAAATCTACGGGACTCTATGGGCCCCTAGGGAACCCTATAGATTTCGATGGAACCCTACGAGGCCCTCTGGAACCCTACAGAATACTCCAGGACCCGACAGCACTCTACAAGACCCTTAGCAACACAACGGAACCTCACTAAAACCCTATGGGCTCCTACAGAACACTGCAGGCGCCTACGGAACCCTACAGACCCCTACAGAATACTACCAGCCACTACAGAAAAATATGGCCCCTACGGAACTCTACGGAACCTGGCAGAAACACTGTGGGCCCCTACAGGCCCTTGCGGGCACTTGCAGAACTCTGCAGGAACCCACGGAACTTTATGGAACCCTGCCAGCCCCTACGGAAGCCTAAAGACCCTTGCAGGCAGTTACGGAACGGTACAGGGCCCTAGGGAACTTTACCAGCCACTATGGAACTCTACGGGCCCCTACGGAACCCTGCAGAACCCTCCAGAACCTTAGAGAATCCCATGGATTCCTACAGACTCCTGCGGGCACTTACTCAACCCTAGAGGACCCTACGGAACACTGCTGGCTCCTGCGGTACTCCAGAGGCCTCTAGGGAACCTACGAAGCTCTACGGAACCCTATGGATCCTTACGGAACAGTACGGGCCCCTTCAGACCTCTGCGGGCGCTTATGGAAACCTACAGGACCCTACGGAACTGTACGAGACTCTACAGGCCCCTAGGGAACACCACAGGCCCCTACGGAACCCTACACAACCCTCCGGAAACATATGGCACCCTACAAGCTCCTACCAACCCCTGCGGGCACTTACACAACCCTACAGGCCCCTACGGAAATCTACGGGACTCTATGGGCCCCTAGGGAACCCTTCAGATTTCGATGGAACCCTACCAGCCCCTCTGGAACCCTACAGAATACTCCAGGACCCGATAGCACTCTATAAGACCCTTAGCAACACAACGGAACCTCACTAAAACCCTATGGGCTCCTACAGAACACTGCAGGCGCCTACGGAACCCTACAGACCCCTACAGAATACTACCAGCCACTACAGAAAAATATGGTCCCTACGGAACTCTACGGAACCTGGCAGAAACACTGTGGGCCCCTACAGGCCCTTGCGGGCACTTGCAGAACTCTGCAGGAACCCACGGAACTTTATGGAACCCTACCAGCCCCTACGGAAGCCTAAAGACCCTTGCAGGCAGTTACGGAACGGTACAGGGCCCTAGGGAACTTTACCAGCCACTATGGAACTCTACGGGCCCCTACGGAACCCTGCAGAACCCTCCAGAACCTTACAGAATCCCACGGATTCCTACAGACTCCTGCGGGCACTTACTCAACCCTAGAGGACCCTACGGAACACTCCTGGCTCCTGCGGTACTCCAGAGGCCTCTAGGGAACCTACGAAGCTCTACGGAACCCTATGGATCCTTACGGAACAGTACGGGCCCCTTCAGACCTCTGCGGGCGCTTATGGAAACCTACAGGACCTTACGGAACTGTACGAGACTCTACAGGCCCCTAGGGAACACCACAGGCCCCTACGGAACCCTACACAACCCTCCGGAAACATATGGCACCCTACAAGCTCCTACCAACCCCTGCGGGCACTTACACAACCCTACAGGCCCCTACGGAAATCTACGGGACTCTATGGGCCCCTAGGGAACCCTTCAGATTTCGACGGAACCCTACCAGCCCCTCTGGAACCCTACAGAATACTCCAGGACCCGACAGCACTCTACAAGACCCTTAGCAACACAACGGAACCTCACTAAAACCCTATGGGCTCCTACAGAACACTACAGGTGCCTACGGAACCCTGCAGGCCCCTACGGAACCCTACAGGTCCATACAGAACCCCACAGGGCCCTACGGAACTTTACCAGCCACTACGGAACTCTACGGGTCCCTACGGAACCCCGCAGAACCCTCCGGAACCTTACAGAATCCCACAGACTCCTACAGACTTCTGCGGGCACTTACACAACCCTACAGGTCCCTACGGAAATCTACGGGACTCTATGGGCCCCTAGGGAACCCTATAGATTTCGATGGAACCCTACGAGGCCCTCTGGAACCCTACAGAATACTCCAGGACCCGACAGCACTCTACAAGACCCTTAGCAACACAACGGAACCTCACTAAAACCCTATGGGCTCCTACAGAACACTGCAGGCGCCTACGGAACCCTACAGACCCCTACAGAATACTACCAGCCACTACAGAAAAATATGGCCCCTACGGAACTCTACGGAACCTGGCAGAAACACTGTGGGCCCCTACAGGCCCTTGCGGGCACTTGCAGAACTCTGCAGGAACCCACGGAACTTTATGGAACCCTGCCAGCCCCTACGGAAGCCTAAAGACCCTTGCAGGCAGTTACGGAACGGTACAGGGCCCTAGGGAACTTTACCAGCCACTATGGAACTCTACGGGCCCCTACGGAACCCTGCAGAACCCTCCAGAACCTTAGAGAATCCCATGGATTCCTACAGACTCCTGCGGGCACTTACTCAACCCTAGAGGACCCTACGGAACACTGCTGGCTCCTGCGGTACTCCAGAGGCCTCTAGGGAACCTACGAAGCTCTACGGAACCCTATGGATCCTTACGGAACAGTACGGGCCCCTTCAGACCTCTGCGGGCGCTTATGGAAACCTACAGGACCCTACGGAACTGTACGAGACTCTACAGGCCCCTAGGGAACACCACAGGCCCCTACGGAACCCTACACAACCCTCCGGAAACATATGGCACCCTACAAGCTCCTACCAACCCCTGCGGGCACTTACACAACCCTACAGGCCCCTACGGAAATCTACGGGACTCTATGGGCCCCTAGGGAACCCTTCAGATTTCGACGGAACCCTACCAGCCCCTCTGGAACCCTACAGAATACTCCAGGACCCGATAGCACTCTACAAGACCCTTAGCAACACAACGGAACCTCACTAAAACCCTATGGGCTCCTACAGAACACTGCAGGCGCCTACGGAACCCTACAGACCCCTACAGAATACTACCAGCCACTACAGAAAAATATGGTCCCTACGGAACTCTACGGAACCTGGCAGAAACACTGTGGGCCCCTACAGGCCCTTGCGGGCACTTGCAGAACTCTGCAGGAAGCCACGGAACTTTATGGAACCCTACCAGCCCCTACGGAAGCCTAAAGACCCTTGCAGGCAGTTACGGAACGGTACAGGGCCCTAGGGAACTTTACCAGCCACTATGGAACTCTACGGGCCCCTACGGAACCCTGCAGAACCCTCCAGAACCTTACAGAATCCCACGGATTCCTACAGACTCCTGCGGGCACTTACTCAACCCTAGAGGACCCTACGGAACACTGCTGGCTCCTGCGGTACTCCAGAGGCCTCTAGGGAACCTACGAAGCTCTACGGAACCCTATGGATCCTTACGGAACAGTACGGGCCCCTTCAGACCTCTGCGGGCGCTTATGGAAACCTACAGGACCTTACGGAACTGTACGAGACTCTACAGGCCCCTAGGGAACACCACAGGCCCCTACGGAACCCTACACAACCCTCCGGAAACATATGGCACCCTACAAGCTCCTACCAACCCCTGCGGGCACTTACACAACCCTACAGGCCCCTACGGAAATCTACGGGACTCTATGGGCCCCTAGGGAACCCTTCAGATTTCGACGGAACCCTACCAGCCCCTCTGGAACCCTACAGAATACTCCAGGACCCGACAGCACTCTACAAGACCCTTAGCAACACAACGGAACCTCACTAAAACCCTATGGGCTCCTACAGAACACTACAGGTGCCTACGGAACCCTGCAGGCCCCTACGGAACCCTACAGGTCCATACAGAACCCCACAGGGCCCTACGGAACTTTACCAGCCACTACGGAACTCTACGGGTCCCTACGGAACCCCGCAGAACCCTCCGGAACCTTACAGAATCCCACAGACTCCTACAGACTTCTGCGGGCACTTACACAACCCTACAGGTCCCTACGGCAATCTACGGGACTCTATGGGCCCCTAGGGAACCCTATAGATTTCGATGGAACCCTACGAGGCCCTCTGGAACCCTACAGAATACTCCAGGACCCGACAGCACTCTACAAGACCCTTAGCAACACAACGGAACCTCACTAAAACCCTATGGGCTCCTACAGAACACTGCAGGCGCCTACGGAACCCTACAGACCCCTACAGAATACTACCAGCCACTACAGAAAAATATGGCCCCTACGGAACTCTACGGAACCTGGCAGAAACACTGTGGGCCCCTACAGGCCCTTGCGGGCACTTGCAGAACTCTGCAGGAACCCACGGAACTTTATGGAACCCTGCCAGCCCCTACGGAAGCCTAAAGACCCTTGCAGGCAGTTACGGAACGGTACAGGGCCCTAGGGAACTTTACCAGCCACTATGGAACTCTACGGGCCCCTACGGAACCCTGCAGAACCCTCCAGAACCTTAGAGAATCCCATGGATTCCTACAGACTCCTGCGGGCACTTACTCAACCCTAGAGGACCCTACGGAACACTGCTGGCTCCTGCGGTACTCCAGAGGCCTCTAGGGAACCTACGAAGCTCTACGGAACCCTATGGATCCTTACGGAACAGTACGGGCCCCTTCAGACCTCTGCGGGCGCTTATGGAAACCTACAGGACCCTACGGAACTGTACGAGACTCTACAGGCCCCTAGGGAACACCACAGGCCCCTACGGAACCCTACACAACCCTCCGGAAACATATGGCACCCTACAAGCTCCTACCAACCCCTGCGGGCACTTACACAACCCTACAGGCCCCTACGGAAATCTACGGGACTCTATGGGCCCCTAGGGAACCCTTCAGATTTCGACGGAACCCTACCAGCCCCTCTGGAACCCTACAGAATACTCCAGGACCCGATAGCACTCTACAAGACCCTTAGCAACACAACGGAACCTCACTAAAACCCTATGGGCTCCTACAGAACACTGCAGGCGCCTACGGAACCCTACAGACCCCTACAGAATACTACCAGCCACTACAGAAAAATATGGTCCCTACGGAACTCTACGGAACCTGGCAGAAACACTGTGGGCCCCTACAGGCCCTTGCGGGCACTTGCAGAACTCTGCAGGAACCCACGGAACTTTATGGAACCCTACCAGCCCCTACGGAAGCCTAAAGACCCTTGCAGGCAGTTACGGAACGGTACAGGGCCCTAGGGAACTTTACCAGCCACTATGGAACTCTACGGGCCCCTACGGAACCCTGCAGAACCCTCCAGAACCTTACAGAATCCCACGGATTCCTACAGACTCCTGCGGGCACTTACTCAACCCTAGAGGACCCTACGGAACACTCCTGGCTCCTGCGGTACTCCAGAGGCCTCTAGGGAACCTACGAAGCTCTACGGAACCCTATGGATCCTTACGGAACAGTACGGGCCCCTTCAGACCTCTGCGGGCGCTTATGGAAACCTACAGGACCTTACGGAACTGTACGAGACTCTACAGGCCCCTAGGGAACACCACAGGCCCCTACGGAACCCTACACAACCCTCCGGAAACATATGGCACCCTACAAGCTCCTACCAACCCCTGCGGGCACTTACACAACCCTACAGGCCCCTACGGAAATCTACGGGACTCTATGGGCCCCTAGGGAACCCTTCAGATTTCGACGGAACCCTACCAGCCCCTCTGGAACCCTACAGAATACTCCAGGACCCGACAGCACTCTACAAGACCCTTAGCAACACAACGGAACCTCACTAAAACCCTATGGGCTCCTACAGAACACTACAGGTGCCTACGGAACCCTGCAGGCCCCTACGGAACCCTACAGGTCCATACAGAACCCCACAGGGCCCTACGGAACTTTACCAGCCACTACGGAACTCTACGGGTCCCTACGGAACCCCGCAGAACCCTCCGGAACCTTACAGAATCCCACAGACTCCTACAGACTTCTGCGGGCACTTACACAACCCTACAGGTCCCTACGGAAATCTACGGGACTCTATGGGCCCCTAGGGAACCCTATAGATTTCGATGGAACCCTACGAGGCCCTCTGGAACCCTACAGAATACTCCAGGACCCGACAGCACTCTACAAGACCCTTAGCAACACAACGGAACCTCACTAAAACCCTATGGGCTCCTACAGAACACTGCAGGCGCCTACGGAACCCTACAGACCCCTACAGAATACTACCAGCCACTACAGAAAAATATGGCCCCTACGGAACTCTACGGAACCTGGCAGAAACACTGTGGGCCCCTACAGGCCCTTGCGGGCACTTGCAGAACTCTGCAGGAACCCACGGAACTTTATGGAACCCTGCCAGCCCCTACGGAAGCCTAAAGACCCTTGCAGGCAGTTACGGAACGGTACAGGGCCCTAGGGAACTTTACCAGCCACTATGGAACTCTACGGGCCCCTACGGAACCCTGCAGAACCCTCCAGAACCTTAGAGAATCCCATGGATTCCTACAGACTCCTGCGGGCACTTACTCAACCCTAGAGGACCCTACGGAACACTGCTGGCTCCTGCGGTACTCCAGAGGCCTCTAGGGAACCTACGAAGCTCTACGGAACCCTATGGATCCTTACGGAACAGTACGGGCCCCTTCAGACCTCTGCGGGCGCTTATGGAAACCTACAGGACCCTACGGAACTGTACGAGACTCTACAGGCCCCTAGGGAACACCACAGGCCCCTACGGAACCCTACACAACCCTCCGGAAACATATGGCACCCTACAAGCTCCTACCAACCCCTGCGGGCACTTACACAACCCTACAGGCCCCTACGGAAATCTACGGGACTCTATGGGCCCCTAGGGAACCCTTCAGATTTCGACGGAACCCTACCAGCCCCTCTGGAACCCTACAGAATACTCCAGGACCCGATAGCACTCTACAAGACCCTTAGCAACACAACGGAACCTCACTAAAACCCTATGGGCTCCTACAGAACACTGCAGGCGCCTACGGAACCCTACAGACCCCTACAGAATACTACCAGCCACTACAGAAAAATATGGTCCCTACGGAACTCTACGGAACCTGGCAGAAACACTGTGGGCCCCTACAGGCCCTTGCGGGCACTTGCAGAACTCTGCAGGAACCCACGGAACTTTATGGAACCCTACCAGCCCCTACGGAAGCCTAAAGACCCTTGCAGGCAGTTACGGAACGGTACAGGGCCCTAGGGAACTTTACCAGCCACTATGGAACTCTACGGGCCCCTACGGAACCCTGCAGAACCCTCCAGAACCTTACAGAATCCCACGGATTCCTACAGACTCCTGCGGGCACTTACTCAACCCTAGAGGACCCTACGGAACACTGCTGGCTCCTGCGGTACTCCAGAGGCCTCTAGGGAACCTACGAAGCTCTACGGAACCCTATGGATCCTTACGGAACAGTACGGGCCCCTTCAGACCTCTGCGGGCGCTTATGGAAACCTACAGGACCTTACGGAACTGTACGAGACTCTACAGGCCCCTAGGGAACACCACAGGCCCCTACGGAACCCTACACAACCCTCCGGAAACATATGGCACCCTACAAGCTCCTACCAACCCCTGCGGGCACTTACACAACCCTACAGGCCCCTACGGAAATCTACGGGACTCTATGGGCCCCTAGGGAACCCTTCAGATTTCGACGGAACCCTACCAGCCCCTCTGGAACCCTACAGAATACTCCAGGACCCGACAGCACTCTACAAGACCCTTAGCAACACAACGGAACCTCACTAAAACCCTATGGGCTCCTACAGAACACTACAGGTGCCTACGGAACCCTGCAGGCCCCTACGGAACCCTACAGGTCCATACAGAACCCCACAGGGCCCTACGGAACTTTACCAGCCACTACGGAACTCTACGGGTCCCTACGGAACCCCGCAGAACCCTCCGGAACCTTACAGAATCCCACAGACTCCTACAGACTTCTGCGGGCACTTACACAACCCTACAGGTCCCTACGGCAATCTACGGGACTCTATGGGCCCCTAGGGAACCCTATAGATTTCGATGGAACCCTACGAGGCCCTCTGGAACCCTACAGAATACTCCAGGACCCGACAGCACTCTACAAGACCCTTAGCAACACAACGGAACCTCACTAAAACCCTATGGGCTCCTACAGAACACTGCAGGCGCCTACGGAACCCTACAGACCCCTACAGAATACTACCAGCCACTACAGAAAAATATGGCCCCTACGGAACTCTACGGAACCTGGCAGAAACACTGTGGGCCCCTACAGGCCCTTGCGGGCACTTGCAGAACTCTGCAGGAACCCACGGAACTTTATGGAACCCTGCCAGCCCCTACGGAAGCCTAAAGACCCTTGCAGGCAGTTACGGAACGGTACAGGGCCCTAGGGAACTTTACCAGCCACTATGGAACTCTACGGGCCCCTACGGAACCCTGCAGAACCCTCCAGAACCTTAGAGAATCCCATGGATTCCTACAGACTCCTGCGGGCACTTACTCAACCCTAGAGGACCCTACGGAACACTGCTGGCTCCTGCGGTACTCCAGAGGCCTCTAGGGAACCTACGAAGCTCTACGGAACCCTATGGATCCTTACGGAACAGTACGGGCCCCTTCAGACCTCTGCGGGCGCTTATGGAAACCTACAGGACCCTACGGAACTGTACGAGACTCTACAGGCCCCTAGGGAACACCACAGGCCCCTACGGAACCCTACACAACCCTCCGGAAACATATGGCACCCTACAAGCTCCTACCAACCCCTGCGGGCACTTACACAACCCTACAGGCCCCTACGGAAATCTACGGGACTCTATGGGCCCCTAGGGAACCCTTCAGATTTCGACGGAACCCTACCAGCCCCTCTGGAACCCTACAGAATACTCCAGGACCCGATAGCACTCTACAAGACCCTTAGCAACACAACGGAACCTCACTAAAACCCTATGGGCTCCTACAGAACACTGCAGGTGCCTACGGAACCCTACAGACCCCTACGGAACCCTACAGACACCTGCGGGCACTTACGGAACCCTGCAGGCCCCTACGGAACCCTACAGGTCCATACAGAACCCCACAGGGCCCTACGGAACTTTACCAGCCACTACGGAACTCTACGGGTCCCTACGGAACCCTGCAGAACCCTCCGGAACCTTACAGAATCCCACAGACTCCTACAGACTTCTGCGGGCACTTACACAACCCTACAGGTCCCTACGGAAATCTACGGGACTCTATGGGCCCCTAGGGAACCCTATAGATTTCGATGGAACCCTACGAGGCCCTTTGGAACCCTACAGAATACTCCAGGACCCGACAGCACTCTACAAGACCCTTAGCAACACAACGGAACCTCACTAAAACCCTATGGGCTCCTACAGAACACTGCAGGCGCCTACGGAACCCTACAGACCCCTACAGAATACTACCAGCCACTACAGAAAAATATGGTCCCTACGGAACTCTACGGAACCTGGCAGAAACACTGTGGGCCCCTACAGGCCCTTGCGGGCACTTGCAGAACTCTGCAGGAACCCACGGAACTTTATGGAACCCTACCAGCCCCTACGGAAGCCTAAAGACCCTTGCAGGCAGTTACGGAACGGTACAGGGCCCTAGGGAACTTTACCAGCCACTATGGAACTCTACGGGCCCCTACGGAACCCTGCAGAACCCTCCAGAACCTTACAGAATCCCACGGATTCCTACAGACTCCTGCGGGCACTTACTCAACCCTAGAGGACCCTACGGAACACTCCTGGCTCCTGCGGTACTCCAGAGGCCTCTAGGGAACCTACGAAGCTCTACGGAACCCTATGGATCCTTACGGAACAGTACGGGCCCCTTCAGACCTCTGCGGGCGCTTATGGAAACCTACAGGACCTTACGGAACTGTACGAGACTCTACAGGCCCCTAGGGAACACCACAGGCCCCTACGGAACCCTACACAACCCTCCGGAAACATATGGCACCCTACAAGCTCCTACCAACCCCTGCGGGCACTTACACAACCCTACAGGCCCCTACGGAAATCTACGGGACTCTATGGGCCCCTAGGGAACCCTTCAGATTTCGACGGAACCCTACCAGCCCCTCTGGAACCCTACAGAATACTCCAGGACCCGACAGCACTCTACAAGACCCTTAGCAACACAACGGAACCTCACTAAAACCCTATGGGCTCCTACAGAACACTACAGGTGCCTACGGAACCCTACAGACCCCTACGGAACCCTACAGACACCTGCGGGCACTTACGGAACCCTGCAGGCCCCTACGGAACCCTACAGGTCCATACAGAACCCCACAGGGCCCTACGGAACTTTACCAGCCACTACGGAACTCTACGGGTCCCTACGGAACCCTGCAGAACCCTCCGGAACCTTACAGAATCCCACAGACTCCTACAGACTTCTGCGGGCACTTACACAACCCTACAGGTCCCTACGGAAATCTACGGGACTCTATGGGCCCCTAGGGAACCCTATAGATTTCGATGGAACCCTACGAGGCCCTTTGGAACCCTACAGAATACTCCAGGACCCGACAGCACTCTACAAGACCCTTAGCAACACAACGGAACCTCACTAAAACCCTATGGGCTCCTACAGAACACTGCAGGCGCCTACGGAACCCTACAGACCCCTACAGAATACTACCAGCCACTACAGAAAAATATGGTCCCTACGGAACTCTACGGAACCTGGCAGAAACACTGTGGGCCCCTACAGGCCCTTGCGGGCACTTGCAGAACTCTGCAGGAACCCACGGAACTTTATGGAACCCTACCAGCCCCTACGGAAGCCTAAAGACCCTTGCAGGCAGTTACGGAACGGTACAGGGCCCTAGGGAACTTTACCAGCCACTATGGAACTCTACGGGCCCCTACGGAACCCTGCAGAACCCTCCAGAACCTTACAGAATCCCACGGATTCCTACAGACTCCTGCGGGCACTTACTCAACCCTAGAGGACCCTACGGAACACTCCTGGCTCCTGCGGTACTCCAGAGGCCTCTAGGGAACCTACGAAGCTCTACGGAACCCTATGGATCCTTACGGAACAGTACGGGCCCCTTCAGACCTCTGCGGGCGCTTATGGAAACCTACAGGACCTTACGGAACTGTACGAGACTCTACAGGCCCCTAGGGAACACCACAGGCCCCTACGGAACCCTACACAACCCTCCGGAAACATATGGCACCCTACAAGCTCCTACCAACCCCTGCGGGCACTTACACAACCCTACAGGCCCCTACGGAAATCTACGGGACTCTATGGGCCCCTAGGGAACCCTTCAGATTTCGACGGAACCCTACCAGCCCCTCTGGAACCCTACAGAATACTCCAGGACCCGACAGCACTCTACAAGACCCTTAGCAACACAACGGAACCTCACTAAAACCCTATGGGCTCCTACAGAACACTACAGGTGCCTACGGAACCCTACAGACCCCTACGGAACCCTACAGACACCTGCGGGCACTTACGGAACCCTGCAGGCCCCTACGGAACCCTACAGGTCCATACAGAACCCCACAGGGCCCTACGGAACTTTACCAGCCACTACGGAACTCTACGGGTCCCTACGGAACCCCGCAGAACCCTCCGGAACCTTACAGAATCCCACAGACTCCTACAGACTTCTGCGGGCACTTACACAACCCTACAGGTCCCTACGGCAATCTACGGGACTCTATGGGCCCCTAGGGAACCCTATAGATTTCGATGGAACCCTACGAGGCCCTCTGGAACCCTACAGAATACTCCAGGACCCGACAGCACTCTACAAGACCCTTAGCAACACAACGGAACCTCACTAAAACCCTATGGGCTCCTACAGAACACTGCAGGCGCCTACGGAACCCTACAGACCCCTACAGAATACTACCAGCCACTACAGAAAAATATGGCCCCTACGGAACTCTACGGAACCTGGCAGAAACACTGTGGGCCCCTACAGGCCCTTGCGGGCACTTGCAGAACTCTGCAGGAACCCACGGAACTTTATGGAACCCTGCCAGCCCCTACGGAAGCCTAAAGACCCTTGCAGGCAGTTACGGAACGGTACAGGGCCCTAGGGAACTTTACCAGCCACTATGGAACTCTACGGGCCCCTACGGAACCCTGCAGAACCCTCCAGAACCTTAGAGAATCCCATGGATTCCTACAGATTCCTGCGGGCACTTACTCAACCCTAGAGGACCCTACGGAACACTGCTGGCTCCTGCGGTACTCCAGAGGCCTCTAGGGAACCTACGAAGCTCTACGGAACCCTATGGATCCTTACGGAACAGTACGGGCCCCTTCAGACCTCTGCGGGCGCTTATGGAAACCTACAGGACCCTACGGAACTGTACGAGACTCTACAGGCCCCTAGGGAACACCACAGGCCCCTACGGAACCCTACACAACCCTCCGGAAACATATGGCACCCTACAAGCTCCTACCAACCCCTGCGGGCACTTACACAACCCTACAGGCCCCTACGGAAATCTACGGGACTCTATGGGCCCCTAGGGAACCCTTCAGATTTCGACGGAACCCTACCAGCCCCTCTGGAACCCTACAGAATACTCCAGGACCCGATAGCACTCTACAAGACCCTTAGCAACACAACGGAACCTCACTAAAACCCTATGGGCTCCTACAGAACACTGCAGGTGCCTACGGAACCCTACAGACCCCTACGGAACCCTACAGACACCTGCGGGCACTTACGGAACCCTGCAGGCCCCTACGGAACCCTACAGGTCCATACAGAACCCCACAGGGCCCTACGGAACTTTACCAGCCACTACGGAACTCTACGGGTCCCTACGGAACCCTGCAGAACCCTCCGGAACCTTACAGAATCCCACAGACTCCTACAGACTTCTGCGGGCACTTACACAACCCTACAGGTCCCTACGGAAATCTACGGGACTCTATGGGCCCCTAGGGAACCCTATAGATTTCGATGGAACCCTACGAGGCCCTTTGGAACCCTACAGAATACTCCAGGACCCGACAGCACTCTACAAGACCCTTAGCAACACAACGGAACCTCACTAAAACCCTATGGGCTCCTACAGAACACTGCAGGCGCCTACGGAACCCTACAGACCCCTACAGAATACTACCAGCCACTACAGAAAAATATGGTCCCTACGGAACTCTACGGAACCTGGCAGAAACACTGTGGGCCCCTACAGGCCCTTGCGGGCACTTGCAGAACTCTGCAGGAACCCACGGAACTTTATGGAACCCTACCAGCCCCTACGGAAGCCTAAAGACCCTTGCAGGCAGTTACGGAACGGTACAGGGCCCTAGGGAACTTTACCAGCCACTATGGAACTCTACGGGCCCCTACGGAACCCTGCAGAACCCTCCAGAACCTTACAGAATCCCACGGATTCCTACAGACTCCTGCGGGCACTTACTCAACCCTAGAGGACCCTACGGAACACTCCTGGCTCCTGCGGTACTCCAGAGGCCTCTAGGGAACCTACGAAGCTCTACGGAACCCTATGGATCCTTACGGAACAGTACGGGCCCCTTCAGACCTCTGCGGGCGCTTATGGAAACCTACAGGACCTTACGGAACTGTACGAGACTCTACAGGCCCCTAGGGAACACCACAGGCCCCTACGGAACCCTACACAACCCTCCGGAAACATATGGCACCCTACAAGCTCCTACCAACCCCTGCGGGCACTTACACAACCCTACAGGCCCCTACGGAAATCTACGGGACTCTATGGGCCCCTAGGGAACCCTTCAGATTTCGACGGAACCCTACCAGCCCCTCTGGAACCCTACAGAATACTCCAGGACCCGACAGCACTCTACAAGACCCTTAGCAACACAACGGAACCTCACTAAAACCCTATGGGCTCCTACAGAACACTACAGGTGCCTACGGAACCCTACAGACCCCTACGGAACCCTACAGACACCTGCGGGCACTTACGGAACCCTGCAGGCCCCTACGGAACCCTACAGGTCCATACAGAACCCCACAGGGCCCTACGGAACTTTACCAGCCACTACGGAACTCTACGGGTCCCTACGGAACCCCGCAGAACCCTCCGGAACCTTACAGAATCCCACAGACTCCTACAGACTTCTGCGGGCACTTACACAACCCTACAGGTCCCTACGGCAATCTACGGGACTCTATGGGCCCCTAGGGAACCCTATAGATTTCGATGGAACCCTACGAGGCCCTCTGGAACCCTACAGAATACTCCAGGACCCGACAGCACTCTACAAGACCCTTAGCAACACAACGGAACCTCACTAAAACCCTATGGGCTCCTACAGAACACTGCAGGCGCCTACGGAACCCTACAGACCCCTACAGAATACTACCAGCCACTACAGAAAAATATGGCCCCTACGGAACTCTACGGAACCTGGCAGAAACACTGTGGGCCCCTACAGGCCCTTGCGGGCACTTGCAGAACTCTGCAGGAACCCACGGAACTTTATGGAACCCTACCAGCCCCTACGGAAGCCTAAAGACCCTTGCAGGCAGTTACGGAACGGTACAGGGCCCTAGGGAACTTTACCAGCCACTATGGAACTCTACGGGCCCCTACGGAACCCTGCAGAACCCTCCAGAACCTTACAGAATCCCACGGATTCGTACAGACTCCTGCGGGCACTTACTCAACCCTAGAGGACCCTACGGAACACTACTGGCTCCTGCGGTACTCCAGAGGCCTCTAGGGAACCTACGAAGCTCTACGGAACCCTATGGATCCTTACGGAACAGTACGGGCCCCTTCAGACCTCTGCGGGCGCTTATGGAAACCTACAGGACCCTACGGAACTGTACGAGACTCTACAGGCCCCTAGGGAACACCACAGGCCCCTACGGAACCCTACACAACCCTCCGGAAACATATGGCACCCTACAAGCTCCTACCAACCCCTGCGGACACTTACACAACCCTACAGGCCCCTACGGAAATCTACGGGACTCTATGGGCCCCTAGGGAACCCTTCAGATTTCGACGGAACCCTACCAGCCCCTCTGGAACCCTACAGAATACTCCAGGACCCGATAGCACTCTACAAGACCCTTAGCAACACAACGGAACCTCACTAAAACCCTATGGGCTCCTACAGAACACTGCAGGTGCCTACGGAACCCTACAGACCCCTACGGAACCCTACAGACACCTGCGGGCACTTACGGAACCCTGCAGGCCCCTACGGAACCCTACAGGTCCATACAGAACCCCACAGGGCCCTACGGAACTTTACCAGCCACTACGGAACTCTACGGGTCCCTACGGAACCCCGCAGAACCCTCCGGAACCTTACAGAATCCCACAGACTCCTACAGACTTCTGCGGGCACTTACACAACCCTACAGGTCCCTACGGAAATCTACGGGACTCTATGGGCCCCTAGGGAACCCTATAGATTTCGATGGAACCCTACGAGGCCCTCTGGAACCCTACAGAATACTCCAGGACCCGACAGCACTCTACAAGACCCTTAGCAACACAACGGAACCTCACTAAAACCCTATGGGCTCCTACAGAACACTGCAGGCGCCTACGGAACCCTACAGACCCCTACAGAATACTACCAGCCACTACAGAAAAATATGGTCCCTACGGAACTCTACGGAACCTGGCAGAAACACTGTGGGCCCCTACAGGCCCTTGCGGGCACTTGCAGAACTCTGCAGGAACCCACGGAACTTTATGGAACCCTACCAGCCCCTACGGAAGCCTAAAGACCCTTGCAGGCAGTTACGGAACGGTACAGGGCCCTAGGGAACTTTACCAGCCACTATGGAACTCTACGGGCCCCTATGGAACCCTGCAGAACCCTCCAGAACCTTACAGAATCCCACGGATTCCTACAGACTCCTGCGGGCACTTACTCAACCCTAGAGGACCCTACGGAACACTGCTGGCTCCTGCGGTACTCCAGAGGCCTCTAGGGAACCTACGAAGCTCTACGGAACCCTATGGATCCTTACGGAACAGTACGGGCCCCTTCAGACCTCTGCGGGCGCTTATGGAAACCTACAGGACCCTACAGAACTGTACGAGACTCTACAGGCCCCTAGGGAACACCACAGGCCCCTACGGAACCCTACACAACCCTCCGGAAACATATGGCACCCTACAAGCTCCTACCAACCCCTGCGGGCACTTACACAACCCTACAGGCCCCTACGGAAATCTACGGGACTCTACGGGCCCCTAGGGAACCCTTCAGATTTCGACGGAACCCTACCAGCCCCTCTGGAACCCTACAGAATACTCCAGGACCCGACAGCACTCTACAAGACCCTTAGCAACACAACGGAACCTCACTAAAACCCTATGGGCTCCTACAGAACACTGCAGGTGCCTACGGAACCCTACAGACCCCTACAGAATACTACCAGCCACTACAGAAAAATATGGCCCCTACGGAACTCTACGGAACCTGACAGAAACACTGTGGGCCCCTACAGGCCCTTGCGGGCACTTGCAGAACTCTGCAGGAACCCACGGAACTTTATGGAACCCTACCAGCCCCTACGGAAGCCTAAAGACCCTTGCAGGCAGTTACGGAACGGTACAGGGCCCTAGGGAACTTTACCAGCCACTATGGAACTCTACGGGCCCCTACGGAACCCTGCAGAACCCTCCAGAACCTTACAGAATCCCACGGATTCCTACAGACTCCTGCGGGCACTTACTCAACCCTAGAGGACCCTACGGAACACTCCTGGCTCCTGCGGTACTCCAGAGGCCTCTAGGGAACCTACGAAGCTCTACGGAACCCTATGGATCCTTACGGAACAGTACGGGCCCCTTCAGACCTCTGCGGGCGCTTATGGAAACCTACAGGACCTTACGGAACTGTACGAGACTCTACAGGCCCCTAGGGAACACCACAGGCCCCTACGGAACCCTACACAACCCTCCGGAAACATATGGCACCCTACAAGCTCCTACCAACCCCTGCGGGCACTTACACAACCCTACAGGCCCCTACGGAAATCTACGGGACTCTATGGGCCCCTAGGGAACCCTTCAGATTTCGACGGAACCCTACCAGCCCCTCTGGAACCCTACAGAATACTCCAGGACCCGACAGCACTCTACAAGACCCTTAGCAACACAACGGAACCTCACTAAAACCCTATGGGCTCCTACAGAACACTGCAGGTGCCTACGGAACCCTACAGACCCCTACGGAACCCTACAGACACCTGCGGGCACTTACGGAACCCTGCAGGCCCCTACAGAACCCTACAGGTCCATACAGAACCCCACAGGGCCCTACGGAACTTTACCAGCCACTACGGAACTCTACGGGTCCCTACGGAACCCTGCAGAACCCTCCGGAACCTTACAGAATCCCACAGACTCCTACAGACTTCTGCGGGCACTTACACAACCCTACAGGTCCCTACGGAAATCTACGGGACTCTATGGGCCCCTAGGGAACCCTATAGATTTCGATGGAACCCTACGAGGCCCTCTGGAACCCTACAGAATACTCCAGGACCCGACAGCACTCTACAAGACCCTTAGCAACACAACGGAACCTCACTAAAACCCTATGGGCTCCTACAGAACACTGCAGGCGCCTACGGAACCCTACAGACCCCTACAGAATACTACCAGCCACTACAGAAAAATATGGCCCCTACGGAACTCTACGGAACCTGGCAGAAACACTGTGGGCCCCTACAGGCCCTTGCGGGCACTTGCAGAACTCTGCAGGAACCCACGGAACTTTATGGAACCCTACCAGCCCCTACGGAAGCCTAAAGACCCTTGCAGGCAGTTACGGAACGGTACAGGGCCCTAGGGAACTTTACCAGCCACTATGGAACTCTACGGGCCCCTACGGAACCCTGCAGAACCCTCCAGAACCTTACAGAATCCCACGGATTCCTACAGACTCCTGCGGGCACTTACTCAACCCTAGAGGACCCTACGGAACACTGCTGGCTCCTGCGGTACTCCAGAGGCCTCTAGGGAACCTACGAAGCTCTACGGAACCCTATGGATCCTTACGGAACAGTACGGGCCCCTTCAGACCTCTGCGGGCGCTTATGGAAACCTACAGGACCCTACGGAACTGTACGAGACTCTACAGGCCCCTAGGGAACACCACAGGCCCCTACGGAACCCTACACAACCCTCCGGAAACATATGGCACCCTACAAGCTCCTACCAACCCCTGCGAGCACTTACACAACCCTACAGGTCCCTACGGAAATCTACGGGACTCTATGGGCCCCTAGGGAACCCTATAGATTTCGATGGAACCCTACGAGGCCCTCTGGAACCCTACAGAATACTCCAGGACCCGACAGCACTCTACAAGACCCTTAGCAACACAACGGAACCTCACTAAAACCCTATGGGCTCCTACAGAACACTGCAGGTGCCTACGGAACCCTACAGACCCCTACGGAACCCTACAGACACCTGCGGGCACTTACGGAACCCTGCAGGCCCCTACGGAACCCTACAGGTCCATACAGAACCCCACAGGGCCCTACGGAACTTTACCAGCCACTACGGAACTCTACGGGTCCCTACGGAACCCCGCAGAACCCTCCGGAACCTTACAGAATCCCACAGACTCCTACAGACTTCTGCGGGCACTTACACAACCCTACAGGTCCCTACGGAAATCTACGGGACTCTATGGGCCCCTAGGGAACCCTATAGATTTCGATGGAACCCTACGAGGCCCTCTGGAACCCTACAGAATACTCCAGGACCCGACAGCACTCTACAAGACCCTTAGCAACACAACGGAACCTCACTAAAACCCTATGGGCTCCTACAGAACACTGCAGGCGCCTACGGAACCCTACAGACCCCTACAGAATACTACCAGCCACTACAGAAAAATATGGCCCCTACGGAACTCTACGGAACCTGGCAGAAACACTGTGGGCCCCTACAGGCCCTTGCGGGCACTTGCAGAACTCTGCAGGAACCCACGGAACTTTATGGAACCCTACCAGCCCCTACGGAAGCCTAAAGACCCTTGCAGGCAGTTACGGAACGGTACAGGGCCCTAGGGAACTTTACCAGCCACTATGGAACTCTACAGGCCCCTATGGAACCCTGCAGAACCCTCCAGAACCTTACAGAATCCCACGGATTCCTACAGACTCCTGCGGGCACTTACTCAACCCTAGAGGACCCTACGGAACACTGCTGGCTCCTGCGGTACTCCAGAGGCCTCTAGGGAACCTACGAAGCTCTACGGAACCCTATGGATCCTTACGGAACAGTACGGGCCCCTTCAGACCTCTGCGGGCGCTTATGGAAACCTACAGGACCCTACGGAACTGTACGAGACTCTACAGGCCCCTAGGGAACACCACAGGCCCCTACGGAACCCTACACAACCCTCCGGAAACATATGGCACCCTACAAGCTCCTACCAACCCCTGCGGGCACTTACACAACCCTACAGGCCCCTACGGAAATCTACGGGACTCTACGGGCCCCTAGGGAACCCTTCAGATTTCGACGGAACCCTACCAGCCCCTCTGGAACCCTACAGAATACTCCAGGACCCAATAGCACTCTACAAGACCCTTAGCAACACAACGGAACCTCACTAAAACCCTATGGGCTCCTACAGAACACTGCAGGTGCCTACGGAACCCTACAGACCCCTACAGAATACTACCAGCCACTACAGAAAAATATGGTCCCTACGGAACTCTACGGAACCTGACAGAAACACTGTGGGCCCCTACAGGCCCTTGCGGGCACTTGCAGAACTCTGCAGGAACCCACGGAACTTTATGGAACCCTACCAGCCCCTACGGAAGCCTAAAGACCCTTGCAGGCAGTTACGGAACGGTACAGGGCCCTAGGGAACTTTACCAGCCACTATGGAACTCTACGGGCCCCTACGGAACCCTGCAGAACCCTCCAGAACCTTACAGAATCCCACGGATTCCTACAGACTCCTGCGGGCACTTACTCAACCCTAGAGGACCCTACGGAACACTGCTGGCTCCTGCGGTACTCCAGAGGCCTCTAGGGAACCTACGAAGCTCTACGGAACCCTATGGATCCTTACGGAACAGTACGGGCCCCTTCAGACCTCTGCGGGCGCTTATGGAAACCTACAGGACCTTACGGAACTGTACGAGACTCTACAGGCCCCTAGGGAACACCACAGGCCCCTACGGAACCCTACACAACCCTCCGGAAACATATGGCACCCTACAAGCTCCTACCAACCCCTGCGGGCACTTACACAACCCTACAGGCCCCTACGGAAATCTACGGGACTCTATGGGCCCCTAGGGAACCCTACAGATTTCGACGGAACCCTACCAGCCCCTCTGGAACCCTACAGAATACTCCAGGACCCGATAGCACTCTACAAGACCCTTAGCAACACAACGGAACCTCACTAAAACCCTATGGGCTCCTACAGAACACTGCAGGTGCCTACGGAACCCTACAGACCCCTACGGAACCCTACAGACACCTGCGGGCACTTATGGAACCCTGCAGGCCCCTACGGAACCCTACAGGTCCATACAGAACCCCACAGGGCCCTACGGAACTTTACCAGCCACTACGGAACTCTACGGGTCCCTACGGAACCCCGCAGAACCCTCCGGAACCTTACAGAATCCCACAGACTCCTACAGACTTCTGCGGGCACTTACACAACCCTACAGGTCCCTACGGAAATCTACGGGACTCTATGGGCCCCTAGGGAACCCTATAGATTTCGATGGAACCCTACGAGGCCCTTTGGAACCCTACAGAATACTCCAGGACCCGACAGCACTCTACAAGACCCTTAGCAACACAACAGAACCTCACTAAAACCCTATGGGCTCCTACAGAACACTGCAGGCGCCTACGGAACCCTACAGACCCCTACAGAATACTACCAGCCACTACAGAAAAATATGGTCCCTACGGAACTCTACGGAACCTGGCAGAAACACTGTGGGCCCCTACAGGCCCTTGCGGGCACTTGCAGAACTCTGCAGGAACCCACGGAACTTTATGGAACCCTACCAGCCCCTACGGAAGCCTAAAGACCCTTGCAGGCAGTTACGGAACGGTACAGGGCCCTAGGGAACTTTACCAGCCACTATGGAACTCTACGGGCCCCTACGGAACCCTGCAGAACCCTCCAGAACCTTACAGAATCCCACGGATTCCTACAGACTCCTGCGGGCACTTACTCAACCCTAGAGGACCCTACGGAACACCACTGGCTCCTGCGGTACTCCAGAGGCCTCTAGGGAACCTACGAAGCTCTACGGAACCCTATGGATCCTTACGGAACAGTACGGGCCCCTTCAGACCTCTGCGGGCGCTTATGGAAACCTACAGGACCCTACGGAACTGTACGAGACTCTACAGGCCCCTAGGGAACACCACAGGCCCCTACGGAACCCTACACAACCCTCCGGAAACATATGGCACCCTACAAGCTCCTACCAACCCCTGCGGGCACTTACACAACCCTACAGGCCCCTACGGAAATCTACGGGACTCTATGGGCCCCTAGGGAACCCTTCAGATTTCGACGGAACCCTACCAGCCCCTCTGGAACCCTACAGAATACTCCAGGACCCGATAGCACTCTACAAGACCCTTAGCAACACAACGGAACCTCACTAAAACCCTATGGGCTCCTACAGAACACTGCAGGTGCCTACGGAACCCTACAGACCCCTACGGAACCCTACAGACACCTGCGGGCACTTACGGAACCCTGCAGGCCCCTACGGAACCCTACAGGTCCATACAGAACCCCACAGGGCCCTACGGAACTTTACCAGCCACTACGGAACTCTACGGGTCCCTACGGAACCCCGCAGAACCCTCCGGAACCTTACAGAATCCCACAGACTCCTACAGACCCCTGCGGGCACTTACACAACCCTACAGGTCCCTACGGAAATCTACGGGACTCTATGGGCCCCTAGGGAACCCTATAGATTTCGATGGAACCCTACGAGGCCCTCTGGAACCCTACAGAATACTCCAGGACCCGACAGCACTCTACAAGACCCTTAGCAACACAACGGAACCTCACTAAAACCCTATGGGCTCCTACAGAACACTGCAGGTGCCTACGGAACCCTACAGACCCCTACAGAATACTACCAGCCACTACAGAAAAATATGGTCCCTACGGAACTCTACGGAACCTGGCAGAAACACTGTGGGCCCCTACAGGCCCTTGCGGGCACTTGCAGAACTCTGCAGGAACCCACGGAACTTTATGGAACCCTACCAGCCCCTACGGAAGCCTAAAGACCCTTGCAGGCAGTTACGGAACGGTACAGGGCCCTAGGGAACTTTACCAGCCACTATGGAACTCTACGGGCCCCTATGGAACCCTGCAGAACCCTCCAGAACCTTACAGAATCCCACGGATTCCTACAGACTCCTGCGGGCACTTACTCAACCCTAGAGGACCCTACGGAACACTGCTGGCTCCTGCGGTACTCCAGAGGCCTCTAGGGAACCTACGAAGCTCTACGGAACCCTATGGATCCTTACGGAACAGTATGGGCCCCTTCAGACCTCTGCGGGCGCTTATGGAAACCTACAGGACCCTACGGAACTGTACGAGACTCTACAGGCCCCTAGGGAACACCACAGGCCCCTACGGAACCCTACACAACCCTCCGGAAACATATGGCACCCTACAAGCTCCTACCAACCCCTGCGGGCACTTACACAACCCTACAGGCCCCTACGGAAATCTACGGGACTCTACGGGCCCCTAGGGAACCCTTCAGATTTCGACGGAACCCTACCAGCCCCTCTGGAACCCTACAGAATACTCCAGGACCCAATAGCACTCTACAAGACCCTTAGCAACACAACGGAACCTCACTAAAACCCTATGGGCTCCTACAGAACACTGCAGGTGCCTACGGAACCCTACAGACCCCTACAGAATACTACCAGCCACTACAGAAAAATATGGTCCCTACGGAACTCTACGGAACCTGACAGAAACACTGTGGGCCCCTACAGGCCCTTGCGGGCACTTGCAGAACTCTGCAGGAACCCACGGAACTTTATGGAACCCTACCAGCCCCTACGGAAGCCTAAAGACCCTTGCAGGCAGTTACGGAACGGTACAGGGCCCTAGGGAACTTTACCAGCCACAATGGAACTCTACGGGCCCCTACGGAACCCTGCAGAACCCTCCAGAACCTTACAGAATCCCACGGATTCCTACAGACTCCTGCGGGCACTTACTCAACCCTAGAGGACCCTACGGAACACTGCTGGCTCCTGCGGTACTCCAGAGGCCTCTAGGGAACCTACGAAGCTCTACGGAACCCTATGGATCCTTACGGAACAGTATGGGCCCCTTCAGACCTCTGCGGGCGCTTATGGAAACCTACAGGACCTTACGGAACTGTACGAGACTCTACAGGCCCCTAGGGAACACCACAGGCCCCTACGGAACCCTACACAACCCTCCGGAAACATATGGCACCCTACAAGCTCCTACCAACCCCTGCGGGCACTTACACAACCCTACAGGCCCCTACGGAAATCTACGGGACTCTATGGGCCCCTAGGGAACCCTACAGATTTCGACGGAACCCTACCAGCCCCTCTGGAACCCTACAGAATACTCCAGGACCCGATAGCACTCTACAAGACCCTTAGCAACACAACGGAACCTCACTAAAACCCTATGGGCTCCTACAGAACACTGCAGGTGCCTACGGAACCCTACAGACCCCTACGGAACCCTACAGACACCTGCGGGCACTTACGGAACCCTGCAGGCCCCTACGGAACCCTACAGGTCCATACAGAACCCCACAGGGCCCTACGGAACTTTACCAGCCACTACGGAACTCTACGCGTCCCTACGGAACCCTGCAGAACCCTCCGGAACCTTACAGAATCCCACAGACTCCTACAGACTTCTGCGGGCACTTACACAACCCTACAGGTCCCTACGGAAATCTACGGGACTCTATGGGCCCCTAGGGAACCCTATAGATTTCGATGGAACCCTACGAGGCCCTCTGGAACCCTACAGAATACTCCAGGACCCGACAGCACTCTACAAGACCCTTAGCAACACAACGGAACCTCACTAAAACCCTATGGGCTCCTACAGAACACTGCAGGCGCCTACGGAACCCTACAGACCCCTACAGAATACTACCAGCCACTACAGAAAAATATGGCCCCTACGGAACTCTACGGAACCTGACAGAAACACTGTGGGCCCCTACAGGCCCTTGCGGGCACTTGCAGAACTCTGCAGGAACCCACGGAACTTTATGGAACCCTACCAGCCCCTACGGAAGCCTAAAGACCCTTGCAGGCAGTTACGGAACGGTACAGGGCCCTAGGGAACTTTACCAGCCACTATGGAACTCTACGGGCCCCTACGGAACCCTGCAGAACCCTCCAGAACCTTACAGAATCCCACGGATTCCTACAGACTCCTGCGGGCACTTACTCAACCCTAGAGGACCCTACGGAACACTGCTGGCTCCTGCGGTACTCCAGAGGCCTCTAGGGAACCTACGAAGCTCTACGGAACCCTATGGATCCTTACGGAACAGTACGGGCCCCTTCAGACCTCTGCGGGCGCTTATGGAAACCTACAGGACCCTACGGAACTGTACGAGACTCTACAGGCCCCTAGGGAACACCACAGGCCCCTACGGAACCCTACACAACCCTCCAGAAACATATGGCACCCTACAAGCTCCTACCAACCCCTGCGAGCACTTACACAACCCTACAGGTCCCTACGGAAATCTACGGGACTCTATGGGCCCCTAGGGAACCCTATAGATTTCGATGGAACCCTACCAGCCCCTCTGGAACCCTACAGAATACTCCAGGACCCGACAGCACTCTACAAGACCCTTAGCAACACAACGGAACCTCACTAAAACCCTATGGGCTCCTACAGAACACTGCAGGCGCCTACGGAACCCTACAGACCCCTACAGAATACTACCAGCCACTACAGAAAAATATGGCCCCTACGGAACTCTACGGAACCTGACAGAAACACTGTGGGCCCCTACAGGCCCTTGCGGGCACTTGCAGAACTCTGCAGGAACCCACAGAACTTTATGGAACCCTACCAGCCCCTACGGAAGCCTAAAGACCCTTGCAGGCAGTTACAGAACGGTACAGGGCCCTAGGGAACTTTACCAGCCACTATGGAACTCTACGGGCCCCTACGGAACCCTGCAGAACCCTCCAGAACCTTACAGAATCCCACGGATTCCTACAGACTCCTGCGGGCACTTACTCAACCCTAGAGGACCCTACGGAACACTGCTGGCTCCTGCGGTACTCCAGAGGCCTCTAGGGAACCTACGAAGCTCTACGGAACCCTATGGATCCTTACGGAACAGTACGGGCCCCTTCAGACCTCTGCGGGCGCTTATGGAAACCTACAGGACCTTACGGAACTGTACGAGACTCTACAGGCCCCTAGGGAACACCACAGGCCCCTACGGAACCCTACACAACCCTCCGGAAACATATGGCACCCTACAAGCTCCTACCAACCCCTGCGGGCACTTACACAACCCTACAGGCCCCTACGGAAATCTACGGGACTCTATGGGCCCCTAGGGAACCCTTCAGATTTCGACGGAACCCTACCAGCCCCTCTGGAACCCTACAGAATACTCCAGGACCCGACAGCACTCTACAAGACCCTTAGCAACACAACGGAACCTCACTAAAACCCTATGGGCTCCTACAGAACACTACAGGTGCCTACGGAACCCTACAGACCCCTACGGAACCCTACAGACACCTGCGGGCACTTACGGAACCCTGCAGGCCCCTACGGAACCCTACAGGTCCATACAGAACCCCACAGGGCCCTACGGAACTTTACCAGCCACTACGGAACTCTACGGGTCCCTACGGAACCCCGCAGAACCCTCCGGAACCTTACAGAATCCCACAGACTCCTACAGACTTCTGCGGGCACTTACACAACCCTACAGGTCCCTACGGCAATCTACGGGACTCTATGGGCCCCTAGGGAACCCTATAGATTTCGATGGAACCCTACGAGGCCCTCTGGAACCCTACAGAATACTCCAGGACCCGACAGCACTCTACAAGACCCTTAGCAACACAACAGAACCTCACTAAAACCCTATGGGCTCCTACAGAACACTGCAGGCGCCTACGGAACCCTACAGACCCCTACAGAATACTACCAGCCACTACAGAAAAATATGGCCCCTACGGAACTCTACGGAACCTGACAGAAACACTGTGGGCCCCTACAGGCCCTTGCGGGCACTTGCAGAACTCTGCAGGAACCCACGGAACTTTATGGAACCCTACCAGCCCCTACGGAAGCCTAAAGACCCTTGCAGGCAGTTACGGAACGGTACAGGGCCCTAGGGAACTTTACCAGCCACTATGGAACTCTACGGGCCCCTACGGAACCCTGCAGAACCCTCCAGAACCTTACAGAATCCCACGGATTCCTACAGACTCCTGCGGGCACTTACTCAACCCTAGAGGACCCTACGGAACACTGCTGGCTCCTGCGGTACTCCAGAGGCCTCTAGGGAACCTACGAAGCTCTACGGAACCCTATGGATCCTTACGGAACAGTACGGGCCCCTTCAGACCTCTGCGGGCGCTTATGGAAACCTACAGGACCCTACGGAACTGTACGAGACTCTACAGGCCCCTAGGGAACACCACAGGCCCCTACGGAACCCTACACAACCCTCCGGAAACATATGGCACCCTACAAGCTCCTACCAACCCCTGCGGGCACTTACACAACCCTACAGGCCCCTACGGAAATCTACGGGACTCTATGGGCCCCTAGGGATCCCTTCAGATTTTGACGGAACCCTACCAGCCCCTCTGGAACCCTACAGAATACTCCAGGACCCGATAGCACTCTACAAGACCCTTAGCAACACAACGGAACCTCACTAAAACCCTATGGGCTCCTACAGAACACTGCAGGTGCCTACGGAACCCTACAGACCCCTACGGAACCCTACAGACACCTGCGGGCACTTACGGAACCCTGCAGGCCCCTACGGAACCCTACAGGTCCATACAGAACCCCACAGGGCCCTACGGAACTTTACCAGCCACTACGGAACTCTACGGGTCCCTACGGAACCCCGCAGAACCCTCCGGAACCTTACAGAATCCCACAGACTCCTACAGACTTCTGCGGGCACTTACACAACCCTACAGGTCCCTACGGAAATCTACGGGACTCTATGGGCCCCTAGGGAACCCTATAGATTTCGATGGAACCCTACGAGGCCCTCTGGAACCCTACAGAATACTCCAGGACCCGACAGCACTCTACAAGACCCTTAGCAACACAACGGAACCTCACTAAAACCCTATGGGCTCCTACAGAACACTGCAGGCGCCTACGGAACCCTACAGACCCCTACAGAATACTACCAGCCACTACAGAAAAATATGGTCCCTACGGAACTCTACGGAACCTGGCAGAAACACTGTGGGCCCCTACAGGCCCTTGCGGGCACTTGCAGAACTCTGCAGGAACCCACGGAACTTTATGGAACCCTACCAGCCCCTACGGAAGCCTAAAGACCCTTGCAGGCAGTTACGGAACTGTACAGGGCCCTAGGGAACTTTACCAGCCACTATGGAACTCTACGGGCCCCTATGGAACCCTGCAAAACCCTCCAGAACCTTACAGAATCCCACGGATTCCTACAGACTCCTGCGGGCACTTACTCAACCCTAGAGGACCCTACGGAACACTGCTGGCTCCTGCGGTACTCCAGAGGCCTCTAGGGAACCTACGAAGCTCTACGGAACCCTATGGATCCTTACGGAACAGTACGGGCCCCTTCAGACCTCTGCGGGCGCTTATGGAAACCTACAGGACCCTACGGAACTGTACGAGACTCTACAGGCCCCTAGGGAACACCACAGGCCCCTACGGAACCCTACACAACCCTCCGGAAACATATGGCACCCTACAAGCTCCTACCAACCCCTGCGGGCACTTACACACCCCTACAGGCCCCTACGGAAATCTACGGGACTCTACGGGCCCCTAGGGAACCCTTCAGATTTCGACGGAACCCTACCAGCCCCTCTGGAACCCTACAGAATACTCCAGGACCCAATAGCACTCTACAAGACCCTTAGCAACACAACGGAACCTCACTAAAACCCTATGGGCTCCTACAGAACACTGCAGGTGCCTACGGAACCCTACAGACCCCTACAGAATACTACCAGCCACTACAGAAAAATATGGTCCCTACGGAACTCTACGGAACCTGACAGAAACACTGTGGGCCCCTACAGGCCCTTGCGGGCACTTGCAGAACTCTGCAGGAACCCACGGAACTTTATGGAACCCTACCAGCCCCTACGGAAGCCTAAAGACCCTTGCAGGCAGTTACGGAACGGTACAGGGCCCTAGGGAACTTTACCAGCCACTATGGAACTCTACGGGCCCCTACGGAACCCTGCAGAACCCTCCAGAACCTTACAGAATCCCACGGATTCCTACAGACTCCTGCGGGCACTTACTCAACCCTAGAGGACCCTACGGAACACTACTGGCTCCTGCGGTACTCCAGAGGCCTCTAGGGAACCTACGAAGCTCTACGGAACCCTATGGATCCTTACGGAACAGTATGGGCCCCTTCAGACCTCTGCGGGCGCTTATGGAAACCTACAGGACCTTACGGAACTGTACGAGACTCTACAGGCCCCTAGGGAACACCACAGGCCCCTACGGAACCCTACACAACCCTCCGGAAACATATGGCACCCTACAAGCTCCTACCAACCCCTGCGGGCACTTACACACCCCTACAGGCCCCTACGGAAATCTACGGGACTCTACGGGCCCCTAGGGAACCCTTCAGATTTCGACGGAACCCTACCAGCCCCTCTGGAACCCTACAGAATACTCCAGGACCCGACAGCACTCTACAAGACCCTTAGCAACACAACGGAACCTCACTAAAACCCTATGGGCTCCTACAGAACACTGCAGGCGCCTACGGAACCCTACAGACCCCTACAGAATACTACCAGCCACTACAGAAAAATATGGCCCTTACGGAACTCTACGGAACCTGACAGAAACACTGTGGGCCCCTACAGGCCCTTGCGGGCACTTGCAGAACTCTGCAGGAACCCACGGAACTTTATGGAACCCTACCAGCCCCTACGGAAGCCTAAAGACCCTTGCAGGCAGTTACGGAACGGTACAGGGCCCTAGGGAACTTTACCAGCCACTATGGAACTCTACAGGCCCCTACGGAACCCTGCAGAACCCTCCAGAACCTTACAGAATCCCACGGATTCCTACAGACTCCTGCGGGCACTTACTCAACCCTAGAGGACCCTACGGAACACTGCTGGCTCCTGCGGTACTCCAGAGGCCTCTAGGGAACCTACGAAGCTCTACGGAACCCTATGGATCCTTACGGAACAGTACGGGCCCCTTCAGACCTCTGCGGGCGCTTATGGAAACCTACAGGACCCTACGGAACTGTACGAGACTCTACAGGCCCCTAGGGAACACCACAGGCCCCTACGGAACCCTACACAACCCTCCGGAAACATATGGCACCCTACAAGCTCCTACCAACCCCTGCGGGCACTTACACACCCCTACAGGCCCCTACGGAAATCTACGGGACTCTACGGGCCCCTAGGGAACCCTTCAGATTTCGACGGAACCCTACCAGCCCCTCTGGAACCCTACAGAATACTCCAGGACCCAATAGCACTCTACAAGACCCTTAGCAACACAACGGAACCTCACTAAAACCCTATGGGCTCCTACAGAACACTGCAGGTGCCTACGGAACCCTACAGACCCCTACAGAATACTACCAGCCACTACAGAAAAATATGGTCCCTACGGAACTCTACGGAACCTGACAGAAACACTGTGGGCCCCTACAGGCCCTTGCGGGCACTTGCAGAACTCTGCAGGAACCCACGGAACTTTATGGAACCCTACCAGCCCCTACGGAAGCCTAAAGACCCTTGCAGGCAGTTACGGAACGGTACAGGGCCCTAGGGAACTTTACCAGCCACTATGGAACTCTACGGGCCCCTACGGAACCCTGCAGAACCCTCCAGAACCTTACAGAATCCCACGGATTCCTACAGACTCCTGCGGGCACTTACTCAACCCTAGAGGACCCTACGGAACACTACTGGCTCCTGCGGTACTCCAGAGGCCTCTAGGGAACCTACGAAGCTCTACGGAACCCTATGGATCCTTACGGAACAGTATGGGCCCCTTCAGACCTCTGCGGGCGCTTATGGAAACCTACAGGACCTTACGGAACTGTACGAGACTCTACAGGCCCCTAGGGAACACCACAGGCCCCTACGGAACCCTACACAACCCTCCGGAAACATATGGCACCCTACAAGCTCCTACCAACCCCTGCGGGCACTTACACACCCCTACAGGCCCCTACGGAAATCTACGGGACTCTACGGGCCCCTAGGGAACCCTTCAGATTTCGACGGAACCCTACCAGCCCCTCTGGAACCCTACAGAATACTCCAGGACCCGACAGCACTCTACAAGACCCTTAGCAACACAACGGAACCTCACTAAAACCCTATGGGCTCCTACAGAACACTGCAGGCGCCTACGGAACCCTACAGACCCCTACAGAATACTACCAGCCACTACAGAAAAATATGGCCCTTACGGAACTCTACGGAACCTGACAGAAACACTGTGGGCCCCTACAGGCCCTTGCGGGCACTTGCAGAACTCTGCAGGAACCCACGGAACTTTATGGAACCCTACCAGCCCCTACGGAAGCCTAAAGACCCTTGCAGGCAGTTACGGAACGGTACAGGGCCCTAGGGAACTTTACCAGCCACTATGGAACTCTACAGGCCCCTACGGAACCCTGCAGAACCCTCCAGAACCTTACAGAATCCCACGGATTCCTACAGACTCCTGCGGGCACTTACTCAACCCTAGAGGACCCTACGGAACACTGCTGGCTCCTGCGGTACTCCAGAGGCCTCTAGGGAACCTACGAAGCTCTACGGAACCCTATGGATCCTTACGGAACAGTACGGGCCCCTTCAGACCTCTGCGGGCGCTTATGGAAACCTACAGGACCCTACGGAACTGTACGAGACTCTACAGGCCCCTAGGGAACACCACAGGCCCCTACGGAACCCTACACAACCCTCCGGAAACATATGGCACCCTACAAGCTCCTACCAACCCCTGCGGGCACTTACACAACCCTACAGGCCCCTACGGAAATCTACGGGACTCTATGGGCCCCTAGGGAACCCTTCAGATTTCGATGGAACCCTACCAGCCCCTCTGGAACCCTACAGAATACTCCAGGACCCGATAGCACTCTACAAGACCCTTAGCAACACAACGGAACCTCACTAAAACCCTATGGGCTCCTACAGAACACTGCAGGTGCCTACGGAACCCTACAGACCCCTACGGAACCCTACAGACACCTGCGGGCACTTACGGAACCCTGCAGGCCCCTACGGAACCCTACAGGTCCATACAGAACCCCACAGGGCCCTACGGAACTTTACCAGCCACTACGGAACTCTACGGGTCCCTACGGAACCCTGCAGAACCCTCCAGAACCTTACAGAATCCCACAGACTCCTACAGACTTCTGCGGGCACTTACACAACCCTACAGGTCCCTACGGAAATCTACGGGACTCTATGGGCCCCTAGGGAACCCTATAGATTTCGATGGAACCCTACGAGGCCCTTTGGAACCCTACAGAATACTCCAGGACCCGACAGCACTCTACAAGACCCTTAGCAACACAACGGAACCTCACTAAAACCCTATGGGCTCCTACAGAACACTGCAGGCGCCTACGGAACCCTACAGACCCCTACAGAATACTACCAGCCACTACAGAAAAATATGGTCCCTACGGAACTCTACGGAACCTGGCAGAAACACTGTGGGCCCCTACAGGCCCTTGCGGGCACTTGCAGAACTCTGCAGGAACCCACGGAACTTTATGGAACCCTACCAGCCCCTACGGAAGCCTAAAGACCCTTGCAGGCAGTTACGGAACGGTACAGGGCCCTAGGGAACTTTACCAGCCACTATGGAACTCTACGGGCCCCTACGGAACCCTGCAGAACCCTCCAGAACCTTACAGAATCCCACGGATTCCTACAGACTCCTGCGGGCACTTACTCAACCCTAGAGGACCCTACGGAACACTACTGGCTCCTGCGGTACTCCAGAGGCCTCTAGGGAACCTACGAAGCTCTACGGAACCCTATGGATCCTTACGGAACAGTATGGGCCCCTTCAGACCTCTGCGGGCGCTTATGGAAACGTACAGGACCTTACGGAACTGTACGAGACTCTACAGGCCCCTAGGGAACACCACAGGCCCCTACGGAACCCTACACAACCCTCCGGAAACATATGGCACCCTACAAGCTCCTACCAACCCCTGCGGGCACTTACACAACCCTACAGGCCCCTACGGAAATCTACGGGACTCTACGGGCCCCTAGGGAACCCTTCAGATTTCGACGGAACCCTACCAGCCCCTCTGGAACCCTACAGAATACTCCAGGACCCGACAGCACTCTACAAGACCCTTAGCAACACAACGGAACCTCACTAAAACCCTATGGGCTCCTACAGAACACTGCAGGCGCCTACGGAACCCTACAGACCCCTACAGAATACTACCAGCCACTACAGAAAAATATGGCCCCTACGGAACTCTACGGAACCTGACAGAAACACTGTGGGCCCCTACAGGCCCTTGCGGGCACTTGCAGAACTCTGCAGGAACCCACGGAACTTTATGGAACCCTACCAGCCCCTACGGAAGCCTAAAGACCCTTGCAGGCAGTTACGGAACGGTACAGGGCCCTAGGGAACTTTACCAGCCACTATGGAACTCTACAGGCCCCTACGGAACCCTGCAGAACCCTCCAGAACCTTACAGAATCCCACGGATTCCTACAGACTCCTGCGGGCACTTACTCAACCCTAGAGGACCCTACGGAACACTGCTGGCTCCTGCGGTACTCCAGAGGCCTCTAGGGAACCTACGAAGCTCTACGGAACCCTATGGATCCTTACGGAACAGTACGGGCCCCTTCAGACCTCTGCGGGCGCTTATGGAAACCTACAGGACCCTACGGAACTGTACGAGACTCTACAGGCCCCTAGGGAACACCACAGGCCCCTACGGAACCCTACACAACCCTCCGGAAACATATGGCACCCTACAAGCTCCTACCAACCCCTGCGGGCACTTACACAACCCTACAGGCCCCTACGGAAATCTACGGGACTCTATGGGCCCCTAGGGAACCCTTCAGATTTCGATGGAACCCTACCAGCCCCTCTGGAACCCTACAGAATACTCCAGGACCCGATAGCACTCTACAAGACCCTTAGCAACACAACGGAACCTCACTAAAACCCTATGGGCTCCTACAGAACACTGCAGGTGCCTACGGAACCCTACAGACCCCTACGGAACCCTACAGACACCTGCGGGCACTTACGGAACCCTGCAGGCCCCTACGGAACCCTACAGGTCCATACAGAACCCCACAGGGCCCTACGGAACTTTACCAGCCACTACGGAACTCTACGGGTCCCTACGGAACCCTGCAGAACCCTCCAGAACCTTACAGAATCCCACAGACTCCTACAGACTTCTGCGGGCACTTACACAACCCTACAGGTCCCTACGGAAATCTACGGGACTCTATGGGCCCCTAGGGAACCCTATAGATTTCGATGGAACCCTACGAGGCCCTTTGGAACCCTACAGAATACTCCAGGACCCGACAGCACTCTACAAGACCCTTAGCAACACAACGGAACCTCACTAAAACCCTATGGGCTCCTACAGAACACTGCAGGCGCCTACGGAACCCTACAGACCCCTACAGAATACTACCAGCCACTACAGAAAAATATGGTCCCTACGGAACTCTACGGAACCTGACAGAAACACTGTGGGCCCCTACAGGCCCTTGCGGGCACTTGCAGAACTCTGCAGGAACCCACGGAACTTTATGGAACCCTACCAGCCCCTACGGAAGCCTAAAGACCCTTGCAGGCAGTTACGGAACGGTACAGGGCCCTAGGGAACTTTACCAGCCACTATGGAACTCTACGGGCCCCTACGGAACCCTGCAGAACCCTCCAGAACCTTACAGAATCCCACGGATTCCTACAGACTCCTGCGGGCACTTACTCAACCCTAGAGGACCCTACGGAACACTGCTGGCTCCTGCGGTACTCCAGAGGCCTCTAGGGAACCTACGAAGCTCTACGGAACCCTATGGATCCTTACGGAACAGTACGGGCCCCTTCAGACCTCTGCGGGCGCTTATGGAAACCTACAGGACCCTACGGAACTGTACGAGACTCTACAGGCCCCTAGGGAACACCACAGGCCCCTACGGAACCCTACACAACCCTCCGGAAACATATGGCACCCTACAAGCTCCTACCAACCCCTGCGGGCACTTACACAACCCTACAGGCCCCTACGGAAATCTACGGAACCTGACAGAAACACTGTGGGCCCCTACAGGCCCTTGCGGGCACTTGCAGAACTCTGCAGGAACCCACAGAACTTTATGGAACCCTACCAGCCCCTACGGAAGCCTAAAGACCCTTGCAGGCAGTTACGGAACGGTACAGGGCCCTAGGGAACTTTACCAGCCACTATGGAACTCTACGGGCCCCTACGGAACCCTGCAGAACCCTCCAGAACCTTACAGAATCCCACGGATTCCTACAGACTCCTGCGGGCACTTCCTCAACCCTAGAGGACCCTACGGAACACTGCTGGCTCCTGCGGTACTCCACAGGCCTCTAGGGAACCTACGAAGCTCTACGGAACCCCTATGGATCCTTACGGAACAGTACGGGCCCCTTCAGACCTCTGCGGGCGCTTATGGAAACCTACAGGACCCTACGGAACTGTACGAGACTCTACAGGCCCCTAGGGAACACCACAGGCCCCTACGGAACCCTACACAACCCTCCGGAAACATATGGCACCCTACAAGCTCCTACCAACCCCTGCGGGCACTTACACAACCCTACAGGCCCCTACGGAAATCTACGGGACTCTACGGGCCCCTAGGGAACCCTTCAGATTTCGACGGAACCCTACCAGCCCCTCTGGAACCCTACAGAATACTCCAGGACCCGACAGCACTCTACAAGACCCTTAGCAACACAACGGAACCTCACTAAAACCCTATGGGCTCCTACAGAACACTACAGGTGCCTACGGAACCCTACAGACCCCTACGGAACCCTACAGACACCTGCGGGCACTTACGGAACCCTGCAGGCCCCTACGGAACCCTACAGGTCCATACAGAACCCCACAGGGCCCTACGGAACTTTACCAGCCACTACGGAACTCTATGGGTCCCTACGGAACCCCGCAGAACCCTCCGGAACCTTACAGAATCCCACAGACTCCTACAGACTTCTGCGGGCACTTACACAACCCTACAGGTCCCTACGGAAATCTACGGGACTCTATGGGCCCCTAGGGAACCCTATAGATTTCGATGGAACCCTACGAGGCCCTCTGGAACCCTACAGAATACTCCAGGACCCGACAGCACTCTACAAGACCCTTAGCAACACAACGGAACCTCACTAAAACCCTATGGGCTCCTACAGAACACTGCAGGCGCCTACGGAACCCTACAGACCCCTACAGAATACTACCAGCCACTACAGAAAAATATGGCCCCTACGGAACTCTACGGAACCTGACAGAAACACTGTGGGCCCCTACAGGCCCTTGCGGGCACTTGCAGAACTCTGCAGGAACCCACGGAACTTTATGGAACCCTACCAGCCCCTACGGAAGCCTAAAGACCCTTGCAGGCAGTTACGGAACGGTACAGGGCCCTAGGGAACTTTACCAGCCACTATGGAACTCTACGGGCCCCTACGGAACCCTGCAGAACCCTCCAGAACCTTACAGAATCCCACGGATTCGTACAGACTCCTGCGGGCACTTACTCAACCCTAGAGGACCCTACGGAACACTGCTGGCTCCTGCGGTACTCCAGAGGCCTCTAGGGAACCTACGAAGCTCTACGGAACCCTATGGATCCTTACGGAACAGTACGGGCCCCTTCAGACCTCTGCGGGCGCTTATGGAAACCTACAGGACCCTACGGAACTGTACGAGACTCTACAGGCCCCTAGGGAACACCACAGGCCCCTACGGAACCCTGCAGAACCCTCCGGACCCTTACGGCACCCTACAAGCTCCTACCAACCCCTGCGGACACTTACACAACCCTACAGGCCCCTACGGAAATCTACGGGACTCTACGGGCCCCTAGGGAACCCTTCAGATTTCGACGGAACCCTACCAGCCCCTCTGGAACCCTACAGAATACTCCAGGACCCGACAGCACTCTACAAGACCCTTAGCAACACAACGGAACCTCACTAAAACCCTATGGGCTCCTACAGAACACTACAGGTGCCTATGGAACCCTACAGACCCCTACGGAACCCTACAGACACCTGCGGGCACTTACGGAACCCTGCAGGCCCCTACGGAACCCTACAGGTCCATACAGAACCCCACAGGGCCCTACGGAACTTTACCAGCCACTACGGAACTCTACGGGTCCCTACGGAACCCCGCAGAACCCTCCGGAACCTTACAGAATCCCACAGACTCCTACAGACTTCTGCGGGCACTTACACAACCCTACAGGTCCCTACGGAAATCTACGGGACTCTATGGGCCCCTAGGGAACCCTATAGATTTCGATGGAACCCTACGAGGCCCTCTGGAACCCTACAGAATACTCCAGGACCCGACAGCACTCTACAAGACCCTTAGCAACACAACGGAACCTCACTAAAACCCTATGGGCTCCTACAGAACACTGCAGGCGCCTACGGAACCCTACAGACCCCTACAGAATACTACCAGCCACTACAGAAAAATATGGCCCCTACGGAACTCTACGGAACCTGACAGAAACACTGTGGGCCCCTACAGGCCCTTGCGGGCACTTGCAGAACTCTGCAGGAACCCACGGAACTTTATGGAACCCTACCAGCCCCTACGGAAGCCTAAAGACCCTTGCAGGCAGTTACGGAACGGTACAGGGCCCTAGGGAACTTTACCAGCCACTATGGAACTCTACGGGCCCCTACGGAACCCTGCAGAACCCTCCAGAACCTTACAGAATCCCACGGATTCGTACAGACTCCTGCGGGCACTTACTCAACCCTAGAGGACCCTACGGAACACTGCTGGCTCCTGCGGTACTCCAGAGGCCTGTAGGGAACCTACGAAGCTCTACGGAACCCTATGGATCCTTACGGAACAGTACGGGCCCCTTCAGACCTCTGCGGGCGCTTATGGAAACCTACAGGACCTTACGGAACTGTACGAGACTCTACAGGCCCCTAGGGAACACCACAGGCCCCTACGGAACCCTACACAACCCTCCGGAAACATATGGCACCCTACAAGCTCCTACCAACCCCTGCGGGAACTTACACAACCCTACAGGCCCCTACGGAAATCTAGGGGACTCTATGGGCCCCTAGGGAACCCTTCAGATTTCGACGGAACCCTACGAGCCCCTCTGGAACCCTACAGAATACTCCAGGACCCGACAGCACTCTACAAGACCCTTAGCAACACAACGGAACCTCACTAAAACCCTATGGGCTCCTACAGAACACTACAGGTGCCTACGGAACCCTACAGACCCCTACGGAACCCTACAGACACCTGCGGGCACTTACGGAACCCTGCAGGCCCCTACGGAACCCTACAGGTCCATACAGAACCCCACAGGGCCCTACGGAACTTTACCAGCCACTACGGAACTCTACGGGTCCCTACGGAACCCCGCAGAACCCTCCGGAACCTTACAGAATCCCACAGACTCCTACAGACTTCTGCGGGCACTTACACAACCCTACAGGTCCCTACGGAAATCTACGGGACTCTATGGGCCCCTAGGGAACCCTATAGATTTCGATGGAACCCTACGAGGCCCTCTGGAACCCTACAGAATACTCCAGGACCCGACAGCACTCTACAAGACCTTTAGCAACACAACGGAACCTCACTAAAACCCTATGGGCTCCTACAGAACACTGCAGGCGCCTACGGAACCCTACAGACCCCTACAGAATACTACCAGCCACTACAGAAAAATATGGCCCCTACGGAACTCTACGGAACCTGACAGAAACACTGTGGGCCCCTACAGGCCCTTGCGGGCACTTACAGAACTCTGCAGGAACCCACGGAACTTTATGGAACCCTACCAGCCCCTACGGAAGCCTAAAGACCCTTGCAGGCAGTTACGGAACGGTACAGGGCCCTAGGGAACTTTACCAGCCACTATGGAACTCTACGGGCCCCTATGGAACCCTGCAGAACCCTCCAGAACCTTACAGAATCCCACGGATTCCTACAGACTCCTGCGGGCACTTACTCAACCCTAGAGGACCCTACGGAACACTGCTGGCTCCTGCGGTACTCCAGAGGCCTCTAGGGAACCTACGAAGCTCTACGGAACCCTATGGATCCTTACGGAACAGTACGGGCCCCTTCAGACCTCTGCGGGCGCTTATGGAAACCTACAGGACCTTACGGAACTGTACGAGACTCTACAGGCCCCTAGGGAACACCACAGGCCCCTACGGAACCCTACACAACCCTCCGGAAACATATGGCACCCTACAAGCTCCTACCAACCCCTGCGGGCACTTACACAACCCTACAGGCCCCTACGGAAATCTACGGGACTCTATGGGCCCCTAGGGAACCCTTCAGATTTCGACGGAACCCTACCAGCCCCTCTGGAACCCTACAGAATACTCCAGGACCCGACAGCACTCTACAAGACCCTTAGCAACACAACGGAACCTCACTAAAACCCTATGGGCTCCTACAGAACACTACAGGTGCCTACGGAACCCTACAGACCCCTACGGAACCCTACAGACACCTGCGGGCACTTACGGAACCCTGCAGGCCCCTACGGAACCCTACAGGTCCATACAGAACCCCACAGGGCCCTACGGAACTTTACCAGCCACTACGGAACTCTACGGGTCCCTACGGAACCCCGCAGAACCCTCCGGAACCTTACAGAATCCCACAGACTCCTACAGACTTCTGCGGGCACTTACACAACCCTACAGGTCCCTACGGAAATCTACGGGACTCTATGGGCCCCTAGGGAACCCTATAGATTTCGATGGAACCCTACGAGGCCCTCTGGAACCCTACAGAATACTCCAGGACCCGACAGCACTCTACAAGACCTTTAGCAACACAACGGAACCTCACTAAAACCCTATGGGCTCCTACAGAACACTGCAGGCGCCTACGGAACCCTACAGACCCCTACAGAATACTACCAGCCACTACAGAAAAATATGGCCCCTACGGAACTCTACGGAACCTGACAGAAACACTGTGGGCCCCTACAGGCCCTTGCGGGCACTTGCAGAACTCTGCAGGAACCCACGGAACTTTATGGAACCCTACCAGCCCCTACGGAAGCCTAAAGACCCTTGCAGGCAGTTACGGAACGGTACAGGGCCCTAGGGAACTTTACCAGCCACTATGGAACTCTACGGGCCCCTACGGAACCCTGCAGAACCCTCCAGAACCTTAGAGAATCCCACGGATTCCTACAGACTCCTGCGGGCACTTACTCAACCCTAGAGGACCCTACGGAACACTCCTGGCTCCTGCGGTACTCCAGAGGCCTCTAGGGAACCTACGAAGCTCTACGGAACCCTATGGATCCTTACGGAACAGTACGGGCCCCTTCAGACCTCTGCGGGCGCTTATGGAAACCTACAGGACCCTACGGAACTGTACGAGACTCTACAGGCCCCTAGGGAACACCACAGGCCCCTACGGAACCCTACACAACCCTCCGGAAACATATGGCACCCTACAAGCTCCTACCAACCCCTGCGGGCACTTACACAACCCTACAGGCCCCTACGGAAATCTACAGGACTCTACGGGCCCCTAGGGAACCCTTCAGATTTCGACGGAACCCTACCAGCCCCTCTGGAACCCTACAGAATACTCCAGGACCCGACAGCACTCTACAAGACCCTTAGCAACACAACGGAACCTCACTAAAACCCTATGGGCTCCTACAGAACACTACAGGTGCCTACGGAACCCTACAGACCCCTACGGAACCCTACAGACACCTGCGGGCACTTACGGAACCCTGCAGGCCCCTACGGAACCCTACAGGTCCATACAGAACCCCACAGGGCCCTACGGAACTTTACCAGCCACTACGGAACTCTACGGGTCCCTACGGAAGCCCGCAGAACCCTCCGGAACCTTACAGAATCCCACAGACTCCTACAGACTTCTGCGGGCACTTACACAACCCTACAGGTCCCTACGGAAATCTACGGGACTCTATGGGCCCCTAGGGAACCCTATAGATTTCGATGGAACCCTACGAGGCCCTCTGGAACCCTACAGAATACTCCAGGACCCGACAGCACTCTACAAGACCCTTAGCAACACAACGGAACCTCACTAAAACCCTATGGGCTCCTACAGAACACTGCAGGCGCCTACGGAACCCTACAGACCCCTACAGAATACTACCAGCCACTACAGAAAAATATGGTCCCTACGGAACTCTACGGAACCTGACAGAAACACTGTGGGCCCCTACAGGCCCTTGCGGGCACTTGCAGAACTCTGCAGGAACCCACGGAACTTTATGGAACCCTACCAGCCCCTACGGAAGCCTAAAGACCCTTGCAGGCAGTTACGGAACGGTACAGGGCCCTAGGGAACTTTACCAGCCACTATGGAACTCTACGGGCCCCTACGGAACCCTGCAGAACCCTCCAGAACCTTACAGAATCCCACGGATTCCTACAGACTCCTGCGGGCACTTACTCAACCCTAGAGGACCCTACGGAACACTACTGGCTCCTGCGGTACTCCAGAGGCCTCTAGGGAACCTACGAAGCTCTACGGAACCCTATGGATCCTTACGGAACAGTACGGGCCCCTTCAGACCTCTGCGGGCGCTTATGGAAACCTACAGGACCCTACGGAACTGTACGAGACTCTACAGGCCCCTAGGGAACACCACAGGCCCCTACGGAACCCTACACAACCCTCCGGAAACATATGGCACCCTACAAGCTCCTACCAACCCCTGCGGGCACTTACACAACCCTACAGGCCCCTACGGAAATCTACGGGACTCTACGGGCCCCTAGGGAACCCTTCAGATTTCGACGGAACCCTACCAGCCCCTCTGGAACACTACAGAATACTCCAGGACCCGACAGCACTCTACAAGACCCTTAGCAACACAACGGAACCTCACTAAAACCCTATGGGCTCCTACAGAACACTGCAGGTGCCTACGGAACCCTAGAGACCCCTACGGAACCCTACAGACACCTGCGGGCACTTACGGAACCCTGCAGGCCCCTACGGAACCCTACAGGTCCATACAGAACCCCACAGGGCCCTACGGAACTTTACCAGCCACTACGGAATTCTACGGGTCCCTACGGAACCCCGCAGAACCCTCCGGAACCTTACAGAATCCCACAGACTCCTACCGACTTCTGCGGGCACTTACACAACCCTACAGGTCCCTACGGAAATCTACGGGACTCTATGGGCCCCTAGGGAACCCTATAGATTTCGATGGAACCCTACGAGGCCCTCTGGAACCCTACAGAATACTCCAGGACCCGACAGCACTCTACAAGACCCTTAGCAACACAACGGAACTTCACTAAAACCCTATGGGCTCCTACAGAACACTGCAGGCGCCTACGGAACCCTACAGACCCCTACAGAATACTACCAGCCACTACAGAAAAATATGGTCCCTACGGAACTCTACGGAACCTGACAGAAACACTGTGGGCCCCTACAGGCCCTTGCGGGCACTTGCAGAACTCTGCAGGAACCCACGGAACTTTATGGAACCCTACCAGCCCCTACGGAAGCCTAAAGACCCTTGCAGGCAGTTACGGAACGGTACAGGGCCCTAGGGAACTTTACCAGCCACTATGGAACTCTACGGGCCCCTACGGAACCCTGCAGAACCCTCCAGAACCTTACAGAATCCCACGGATTCCTACAGACTCCTGCGGGCACTTACTCAACCCTAGAGGACCCTACGGAACACTGCTGGCTCCTGCGGTACTCCAGAGGCCTCTAGGGAACCTACGAAGCTCTACGGAACCCTATGGATCCTTACGGAACAGTACGGGCCCCTTCAGACCTCTGCGGGCGCTTATGGAAACCTACAGGACCCTACGGAACTGTACGAGACTCTACAGGCCCCTAGGGAACACCACAGGCCCCTACAAAACCCTACACAACCCTCCGGAAACATATGGCACCCTACAAGCTCCTACCAACCCCTGCGGGAACTTACACAACCCTACAGGTCCCTACGGAAATCTACGGGACTCTACGGGCCCCTAGGGAACCCTTCAGATTTCGACGGAACCCTACCAGCCCCTCTGGAACCCTACAGAATACTCCAGGACCCGACAGCACTCTACAAGACCCTTAGCAACACAACGGAACCTCACTAAAACCCTATGGGCTCCTACAGAACACTGCAGGTGCCTACGGAACCCTACAGACCCCTACGGAACCCTACAGACTCCTGCAGGCACTTACGGAACCCTGCAGGTCCCTACGGAACCCTACAGGTCCATACAGAACCCCACAGGGCCCTACGGAACTTTACCAGCCACTACGGAACTCTACGGGTCCCTACGGAACCCTGCAGAACCCTCCGGAACCTTACAGAATCCCACAGACTCCTACCGACTTCTGCGGGCACTTACACAACCCTACAGGTCCCTACGGAAATCTACGGGACTCTATGGGCCCCTAGGGAACCCTATAGATTTCGATGGAACCCTACGAGGCCCTCTGGAACCCTACAGAATACTCCAGGACCCGACAGCACTCTACAAGACCCTTAGCAACACAACGGAACCTCACTAAAACCCTATGGGCTCCTACAGAACACTGCAGGCGCCTACGGAACCCTACAGACCCCTACAGAATACTACCAGCCACTACAGAAAAATATGGTCCCTACGGAACTCTACGGAACCTGGCAGAAACACTGTGGGCCCCTACAGGCCCTTGCGGGCACTTGCAGAACTCTGCAGGAACCCACGGAACTTTATGGAACCCTGCCAGCCCCTACGGAAGCCTAAAGACCCTTGCAGGCAGTTACGGAACGGTACAGGGCCCTAGGGAACTTTACCAGCCACTATGGAACTCTACGGGCCCCTACGGAACCCTGCAGAACCCTCCAGAACCTTAGAGAATCCCACGGATTCCTACAGACTCCTGCGGGCACTTACTCAACCCTAGAGGACCCTACGGAACACTACTGGCTCCTGCGGTACTCCAGAGGCCTCTAGGGAACCTACGAAGCTCTACGGAACCCTATGGATCCTTACGGAACAGTACGGGCCCCTTCAGACCTCTGCGGGCACTTATGGAAACCTACAGGACCCTACGGAACTGTACGAGACTCTACAGGCCCCTAGGGAACACCACAGGCCCCTACGGAACCCTACACAACCCTCCGGAAACATATGGCACCCTACAAGCTCCTACCAACCCCTGCGGGCACTTACACAACCCTACAGGCCCCTACGGAAATCTACGGGACTCTACGGGCCCCTAGGGAACCCTTCAGATTTCGACGGAACCCTACCAGCCCCTCTGGAACCCTACAGAATACTCCAGGACCCGACAGCACTCTACAAGACCCTTAGCAACACAACGGAACCTCACTAAAACCCTATGGGCTCCTACAGAACACTGCAGGTGCCTATGGAACCCTACAGACCCCTACGGAACCCTACAGACTCCTGCGGGCACTTACGGAACCCTGCAGGCCCCTACGGAACCCTACAGGTCCATACAGAACCCCACAGGGCCCTACGGAACTTTACCAGCCACTACGGAACTCTACGGGTCCCTACGGAACCCTGCAGAACCCTCCGGAACCTTACAGAATCCCACAGACTCCTACCGACTTCTGCGGGCACTTACACAACCCTACAGGTCCCTACGGAAATCTACGGGACTCTATGGGCCCCTAGGGAACCCTTCAGATTTCGATGGAACCCTACGAGGCCCTCTGGAACCCTACAGAATACTCCAGGACCCGACAGCACTCTACAAGACCCTTAGCAACACAACGGAACCTCACTAAAACCCTATGGGCTCCTACAGAACACTGCAGGCGCCTACGGAACCCTACAGACCCCTACAGAATACTACCAGCCACTACAGAAAAATATGGTCCCTACGGAACTCTACGGAACCTGGCAGAAACACTGTGGGCCCCTACAGGCCCTTGCGGGCACTTGCAGAACTCTGCAGGAACCCACGGAACTTTATGGAACCCTACCAGCCCCTACGGAAGCCTAAAGACCCTTGCAGGCAGTTACGGAACGGTACAGGGCCCTAGGGAACTTTACCAGCCACTATGGAACTCTACGGGCCCCTACAAAACCCTGCAGAACCCTCCAGAACCTTACAGAATCCCACGGATTCCTACAGACTCCTGCGGGCACTTACTCAACCCTAGAGGACCCTACGGAACACTGCTGGCTCCTGCGGTACTCCAGAGGCCTCTAGGGAACCTACGAAGCTCTACGGAACCCTATGGATCCTTACGGAACAGTACGGGCCCCTTCAGACCTCTGCGGGCGCTTATGGAAACCTACAGGACCCTACGGAACTGTACGAGACTCTACAGGCCCCTAGGGAACACCACAGGCCCCTACGGAACCCTACACAACCCTCCGGAAACATATGGCACCCTACAAGCTCCTACCAACCCCTGCGGACACTTACACAACCCTACAGGTCCCTACGGAAATCTACGGGACTCTACGGGCCCCTAGGGAACCCTTCAGATTTCGACGGAACCCTACCAGCCCCTCTGGAACCCTACAGAATACTCCAGGACCCGACAGCACTCTACAAGACCCTTAGCAACACAACGGAACCTCACTAAAACCCTATGGGCTCCTACAGAACACTGCAGGTGCCTACGGAACCCTACAGACCCCTACGGAACCCTACAGACACCTGCGGGCACTTACGGAACCCTGCAGGCCCCTACGGAACCCTACAGGTCCATACAGAACCCCACAGGGCCCTACGGAACTTTACCAGCCACTACGGAACTCTACGGGTCCCTACGGAACCCCGCAGAACCCTCCGGAACCTTACAGAATCCCACAGACTCCTACCGACTTCTGCGGGCACTTACACAACCCTACAGGTCCCTACGGAAATCTACGGGACTCTATGGGCCCCTAGGGAACCCTATAGATTTCGATGGAACTCTACGAGCCCCTCTGGAACCCTACAGAATACTCCAGGACCCGACAGCACTCTACAAGACCCTTAGCAACACAACGGAACCTCACTAAAACCCTATGGGCTCCTACAGAACACTGCAGGCGCCTACGGAACCCTACAGACCCCTACAGAATACTACCAGCCACTACAGAAAAATATGGTCCCTACGGAACTCTACGGAACCTGACAGAAACACTGTGGGCCCCTACAGGCCCTTGCGGGCACTTGCAGAACTCTGCAGGAACCCACGGAACTTTATGGAACCCTACCAGCCCCTACGGAAGCCTAAAGACCCTTGCAGGCAGTTACGGAACGGTACAGGGCCCTAGGGAACTTTACCAGCCACTATGGAACTCTACGGGCCCCTACGGAACCCTGCAGAACCCTCCAGAACCTTAGAGAATCCCACGGATTCCTACAGACTCCTGCGGGCACTTACTCAACCCTAGAGGACCCTACGGAACACTGCTGGCTCCTGCGGTACTCCAGAGGCCTCTAGGGAACCTACGAAGCTCTACGGAACCCTATGGATCCTTACGGAACAGTACGGGCCCCTTCAGACCTCTGCGGGCGCTTATGGAAACCTACAGGACCCTACGGAACTGTACGAGACTCTACAGGCCCCTAGGGAACACCACAGGCCCCTACGGAACCCTACACAACCCTCCGGAAACATATGGCACCCTACAAGCTCCTACCAACCCCTGCGGGCACTTACACAACCCTACAGGCCCCTACGGAAATCTACGGGACTCTACGGGCCCCTAGGGAACCCTTCAGATTTCGACGGAACCCTACCAGCCCCTCTGGAACCCTACAGAATACTCCAGGACCCGACAGCACTCTACAAGACCCTTAGCAACACAACGGAACCTCACTAAAACCCTATGGGCTCCTACAGAACACTGCAGGTGCCTACGGAACCCTACAGACCCCTACGGAACCCTACAGACACCTGCGGGCACTTACGGAACCCTGCAGGCCCCTACGGAACCCTACAGGTCCATACAGAACCCCACAGGGCCCTACGGAACTTTACCAGCCACTACGGAACTCTACGGGTCCCTACGGAACCCTGCAGAACCCTCCGGAACCTTACAGAATCCCACAGACTCCTACCGACTTCTGCGGGCACTTACACAACCCTACAGGTCCCTACGGAAATCTACGGGACTCTATGGGCCCCTAGGGAACCCTATAGATTTCGATGGAACCCTACGAGGCCCTCTGGAACCCTACAGAATACTCCAGGACCCGACAGCACTCTACAAGACCCTTAGCAACACAACGGAACCTCACTAAAACCCTATGGGCTCCTACAGAACACTGCAGGCGCCTACGGAACCCTACAGACCCCTACAGAATACTACCAGCCACTACAGAAAAATATGGTCCCTACGGAACTCTACGGAACCTGACAGAAACACTGTGGGCCCCTACAGGCCCTTGCGGGCACTTGCAGAACTCTGCAGGAACCCACGGAACTTTATGGAACCCTACCAGCCCCTACGGAAGCCTAAAGACCCTTGCAGGCAGTTACGGAACGGTACAGGGCCCTAGGGAACTTTACCAGCCACTATGGAACTCTACGGGCCCCTACGGAACCCTGCAGAACCCTCCAGAACCTTAGAGAATCCCACGGATTCCTACAGACTCCTGCGGGCACTTACTCAACCCTAGAGGACCCTACGGAACACTACTGGCTCCTGCGGTACTCCAGCGGCTTCTAGGGAACCTACGAAGCTCTACGGAACCCTATGGATCCTTACGGAACAGTACGGGCCCCTTCAGACCTCTGCGGGCGCTTATGGAAACCTACAGGACCCTACGGAACTGTACGAGACTCTACAGGCCCCTAGGGAACACCACAGGCCCCTACGGAACCCTACACAACCCTCCGGAAACATATGGCACCCTACAAGCTCCTACCAACCCCTGCGGGCACTTACACAACCCTACAGGCCCCTACGGAAATCTACGGGACTCTACGGGCCCCTAGGGAACCCTTCAGATTTCGACGGAACCCTACCAGCCCCTCTGGAACCCTACAGAATACTCCAGGACCCGACAGCACTCTACAAGACCCTTAGCAACACAACGGAACCTCACTAAAACCCTATGGGCTCCTACAGAACACTGCAGGTGCCTACGGAACCCTACAGACCCCTACGGAACCCTACAGACTCCTGCAGGCACTTACGGAACCCTGCAGGTCCCTACGGAACCCTACAGGTCCATACAGAACCCCACAGGGCCCTACGGAACTTTACCAGCCACTACGGAACTCTACGCGTCCCTACGGAACCCTGCAGAACCCTCCGGAACCTTACAGAATCCCACAGACTCCTACCGACTTCTGCGGGCACTTACACAACCCTACAGGTCCCTACGGAAATCTACGGGACTCTATGGGCCCCTAGGGAACCCTAAAGATTTCGATGGAACCCTACGAGGCCCTCTGGAACCCTACAGAATACTCCAGGACCCGACAGCACTCTACAAGACCCTTAGCAACACAACGGAACCTCACTAAAACCCTATGGGCTCCTACAGAACACTGCAGGCGCCTACGGAACCCTACAGACCCCTACAGAATACTACCAGCCACTACAGAAAAATATGGTCCCTACGGAACTCTACGGAACCTGGCAGAAACACTGTGGGCCCCTACAGGCCCTTGCGGGCACTTGCAGAACTCTGCAGGAACCCACGGAACTTTATGGAACCCTGCCAGCCCCTACGGAAGCCTAAAGACCCTTGCAGGCAGTTACGGAACGGTACAGGGCCCTAGGGAACTTTACCAGCCACTATGGAACTCTACGGGCCCCTACGGAACCCTGCAGAACCCTCCAGAACCTTAGAGAATCCCACGGATTCCTACAGACTCCTGCGGGCACTTACTCAACCCTAGAGGACCCTACGGAACACTACTGGCTCCTGCGGTACTCCAGAGGCCTCTAGGGAACCTACGAAGCTCTACGGAACCCTATGGATCCTTACGGAACAGTACGGGCCCCTTCAGACCTCTGCGGGCGCTTATGGAAACCTACAGGACCCTACGGAACTGTACGAGACTCTACAGGCCCCTAGGGAACACCACAGGCCCCTACGGAACCCTACACAACCCTCCGGAAACATATGGCACCCTACAAGCTCCTACCAACCCCTGCGGGCACTTACACAACCCTACAGGTCCCTACGGAAATCTACGGAACTCTACGGGCCCCTAGGGAACCCTTCAGATTTTGACGGAACCCTACCAGCCCCTCTGGAACCCTACAGAATACTCCAGGACCCGACAGCACTCTACAAGACCCTTAGCAACACAACGGAACCTCACTAAAACCCTATGGGCTCCTACAGAACACTACAGGTGCCTACGGAACCCTACAGACCCCTACGGAACCCTACAGACACCTGCGGGCACTTACGGAACCCTGCAGGCCCCTACGGAACCCTACAGGTCCATACAGAACCCCACAGGGCCCTACGGAACTTTACCAGCCACTACGGAACTCTACGGGTCCCTACGGAACCCTGCAGAACCCTCCGGAACCTTACAGAATCCCACAGACTCCTACCGACTTCTGCGGGCACTTACACAACCCTACAGGTCCCTACGGAAATCTACGGGACTCTACGGGCCCCTAGGGAACCCTTCAGATTTCGACGGAACCCTACCAGCCCCTCTGGAACCCTACAGAATACTCCAGGACCCGACAGCACTCTACAAGACCCTTAGCAACACAACGGAACCTCACTAAAACCCTATGGGCTCCTACAGAACACTGCAGGTGCCTACGGAACCCTACAGACCCCTACAGAACCCTACAGACACCTGCGGGCACTTACGGAACCCTGCAGGCCCCTACGGAACCCTACAGGTCCATACAGAACCCCACAGGGCCCTACGGAACTTTACCAGCCACTACGGAACTCTACGGGTCCCTACGGAACCCTGCAGAACCCTCCGGAACCTTACAGAATCCCACAGACTCCTACCGACTTCTGCGGGCACTTACACAACCCTACAGGTCCCTACGGAAATCTACGGGACTCTATGGGCCCCTAGGGAACCCTATAGATTTCGATGGAACCCTACGAGGCCCTCTGGAACCCTACAGAATACTCCAGGACCCGACAGCACTCTACAAGACCCTTAGCAACACAACGGAACCTCACTAAAACCCTATGGGCTCCTACAGAACACTGCAGGCGCCTACGGAACCCTACAGACCCCTACAGAATACTACCAGCCACTACAGAAAAATATGGTCCCTACGGAACTCTACGGAACCTGGCAGAAACACTGTGGGCCCCTACAGGCCCTTGCGGGCACTTGCAGAACTCTGCAGGAACCCACGGAACTTTATGGAACCCTGCCAGCCCCTACGGAAGCCTAAAGACCCTTGCAGGCAGTTACGGAACGGTACAGGGCCCTAGGGAACTTTACCAGCCACTATGGAACTCTACGGGCCCCTACGGAACCCTGCAGAACCCTCCAGAACCTTAGAGAATCCCACGGATTCCTACAGACTCCTGCGGGCACTTACTCAACCCTAGAGGACCCTACGGAACACTACTGGCTCCTGCGGTACTCCAGAGGCCTCTAGGGAACCTACGAAGCTCTACGGAACCCTATGGATCCTTACGGAACAGTACGGGCCCCTTCAGACCTCTGCGGGCGCTTATGGAAACCTACAGGACCCTACGGAACTGTACGAGACTCTACAGGCCCCTAGGGAACACCACAGGCCCCTACGGAACCCTACACAACCCTCCGGAAACATATGGCACCCTACAAGCTCCTACCAACCCCTGCGGGCACTTACACAACCCTACAGGTCCCTACGGAAATCTACGGAACTCTACGGGCCCCTAGGGAACCCTTCAGATTTCGACGGAACCCTACCAGCCCCTCTGGAACCCTACAGAATACTCCAGGACCCGACAGCACTCTACAAGACCCTTAGCAACACAACGGAACCTCACTAAAACCCTATGGGCTCCTACAGAACACTGCAGGTGCCTATGGAACCCTACAGACCCCTACGGAACCCTACAGACTCCTGCGGGCACTTACGGAACCCTGCAGGCCCCTACGGAACCCTACAGGTCCATACAGAACCCCACAGGGCCCTACGGAACTTTACCAGCCACTACGGAACTCTACGGGTCCCTACGGAACCCTGCAGAACCCTCCGGAACCTTACAGAATCCCACAGACTCCTACCGACTTCTGCGGGCACTTACACAACCCTACAGGTCCCTACGGAAATCTACGGGACTCTATGGGCCCCTAGGGAACCCTTCAGATTTCGATGGAACCCTACGAGGCCCTCTGGAACCCTACAGAATACTCCAGGACCCGACAGCACTCTACAAGACCCTTAGCAACACAACGGAACCTCACTAAAACCCTATGGGCTCCTACAGAACACTGCAGGCGCCTACGGAACCCTACAGACCCCTACAGAATACTACCAGCCACTACAGAAAAATATGGTCCCTACGGAACTCTACGGAACCTGGCAGAAACACTGTGGGCCCCTACAGGCCCTTGCGGGCACTTGCAGAACTCTGCAGGAACCCACGGAACTTTATGGAACCCTACCAGCCCCTACGGAAGCCTAAAGACCCTTGCAGGCAGTTACGGAACGGTACAGGGCCCTAGGGAACTTTACCAGCCACTATGGAACTCTACGGGCCCCTACAAAACCCTGCAGAACCCTCCAGAACCTTACAGAATCCCACGGATTCCTACAGACTCCTGCGGGCACTTACTCAACCCTAGAGGACCCTACGGAACACTGCTGGCTCCTGCGGTACTCCAGAGGCCTCTAGGGAACCTACGAAGCTCTACGGAACCCTATGGATCCTTACGGAACAGTACGGGCCCCTTCAGACCTCTGCGGGCGCTTATGGAAACCTACAGGACCCTACGGAACTGTACGAGACTCTACAGGCCCCTAGGGAACACCACAGGCCCCTACGGAACCCTACACAACCCTCCGGAAACATATGGCACCCTACAAGCTCCTACCAACCCCTGCGGGCACTTACACAACCCTACAGGCCCCTACGGAAATCTACGGGACTCTACGGGCCCCTAGGGAACCCTTCAGATTTCGACGGAACCCTACCAGCCCCTCTGGAACCCTACAGAATACTCCAGGACCCGACAGCACTCTACAAGACCCTTAGCAACACAACGGAACCTCACTAAAACCCTATGGGCTCCTACAGAACACTGCAGGTGCCTACGGAACCCTACAGACCCCTACGGAACCCTACAGACACCTGCGGGCACTTACGGAACCCTGCAGGCCCCTACGGAACCCTACAGGTCCATACAGAACCCCACAGGGCCCTATGGAACTTTACCAGCCACTACGGAACTCTACGGGTCCCTACGGAACCCTGCAGAACCCTCCGGAACCTTACAGAATCCCACAGACTCCTACCGACTTCTGCGGGCACTTACACAACCCTACAGGTCCCTACGGAAATCTACGGGACTCTATGGGCCCCTAGGGAACCCTATAGATTTCGATGGAACCCTACGAGGCCCTCTGGAACCCTACAGAATACTCCAGGACCCGACAGCACTCTACAAGACCCTTAGCAACACAACGGAACCTCACTAAAACCCTATGGGCTCCTACAGAACACTGCAGGCGCCTACGGAACCCTACAGACCCCTACAGAATACTACCAGCCACTACAGAAAAATATGGTCCCTACGGAACTCTACGGAACCTGGCAGAAACACTGTGGGCCCCTACAGGCCCTTGCGGGCACTTGCAGAACTCTGCAGGAACCCACGGAACTTTATGGAACCCTACCAGCCCCTACGGAAGCCTAAAGACCCTTGCAGGCAGTTACGGAACGGTACAGGGCCCTAGGGAACTTTACCAGCCACTATGGAACTCTACGGGCCCCTACAAAACCCTGCAGAACCCTCCAGAACCTTACAGAATCCCACGGATTCCTACAGACTCCTGCGGGCACTTACTCAACCCTAGAGGACCCTACGGAACACTGCTGGCTCCTGCGGTACTCCAGAGGCCTCTAGGGAACCTACGAAGCTCTACGGAACCCTATGGATCCTTACGGAACAGTACGGGCCCCTTCAGACCTCTGCGGGCGCTTATGGAAACCTACAGGACCCTACGGAACTGTACGAGACTCTACAGGCCCCTAGGGAACACCACAGGCCCCTACGGAACCCTACACAACCCTCCGGAAACATATGGCACCCTACAAGCTCCTACCAACCCCTGCGGGCACTTACACAACCCTACAGGTCCCTACGGAAATCTACGGGACTCTACGGGCCCCTAGGGAACCCTTCAGATTTCGACGGAACCCTACCAGCCCCTCTGGAACCCTACAGAATACTCCAGGACCCGACAGCACTCTACAAGACCCTTAGCAACACAACGGAACCTCACTAAAACCCTATGGGCTCCTACAGAACACTGCAGGTGCCTACGGAACCCTACAGACCCGTACAGACACCTACGGGCACTTACAGAACACTGCAGGCCCCTACGGAACCCTACAGGTCCATACAGAACCCCACAGGGCCATACAGAACTTTACCAGCCACTACGGAACTCTACGGGTCCCTATGGAACCCTGCAGAACCCTCCGGAATCTGACAGAATCCCACAGACTCCTACCGACTTCTGCGGGCACTTAAACAACCCTACAGGCCCCTACGGAAATCTATGGGACTCTACGGGCCCCTAGGGAACCCTTCAGATTTCGACGGAACCCTACAAGGCCCTCTGGAACCCTACAGAATACTCCAGGACCCGACAGCACTCTACAAGACCCTTAGCAACACAACGGAACCTCACTAAAACCCTATGGGCTCCTACAGAACACTGTAGGTGCCTACGGAACCCTACAGACCCGTACAGACACCTACGGGCACTTACAGAACACTGCAGGCCCCTATGGAACCCTACAGGTCCATACAGAACCCCACAGGGCCCTACGGAACTTTACCAGCCACTACGGAACTCTACGGGCCCCTACAGAACCCTGCAGAACCCTCCAGAACCTTAGAGAATCCCACGGATTCCTACAGACTCCTGCGGGCACTTACTCAACCCTAGAGGACCCTACGGAACACTACTGGCTCCTGCGGTACTCCACAGGCCTCTAGGGAACCTACGAAGCTCTACGGAACCCTATGGATCCTTACGGAACAGTATGGGCCCCTTCAGACCTCTGCGGGCGCTTATGGAAACCTACAGGACCCTACGGAACTGTACGAGACTCTACAGGCCCCTAGGGAACACCACAGGCCCCTACGGAACCCTACACAACCCTCCGGAAACATATGGCACCCTACAAGCTCCTACCAACCCCTGCGGGCACTTACACAACCCTACAGGCCCCTACGGCAATCTACGGGACTCTATGGGCCCCTAGGGAACCCTACAGATTTCGACGGAACCCTACCAGCCCCTCTGGAACCCTACAGAATACTCCAGGACCCGACAGCACTCTACAAGACCCTTAGCAACACAACGGAACCTCACTAAAACCCTATGGGCTCCTACAGAACACTGTAGATGCCTATGGAAACCTACAGACCCCTACGGAATACTACCAGCCACTACAGAAAAATATGGCCCCTACGGAACTCTACGGAACCTGGCAGAAACACTGTGGGCCCCTACAGGCCCTTGCGGGCACTTGCAGAACTCTGCAGGAACCCACGGAACTTTATGGAACCCTGCCAGCCCCTACGGAAGCCTAAAGACCCTTGCAGGCAGTTACGGAACGGTACAGGGCCCTAGGGAACTTTACCAGCCACTACGGAACTCTACGGGCCCCTACGGAACCCTGCAGAACCCTCCAGAACCTTACAGAATCCCACGGATTCCTACAGACTCCTGCGGGCACTTACTCAACCCTAGAGGACCCTACGGAACACTACTGGCTCCTGCGGTACTCCAGAGGCCTCTAGGGAACCTACGAAGCTCTACGGAACCCTATGGATCCTTACGGCACAGTACGGGCCCCTTCAGACCTCTGCGGGCACTTATGGAAACCTACAGGACCCTACGGAACTGTACGAGACTCTACAGGCCCCTAGGGAACACCACAGGCCCCTACGGAACCCTACACAACCCTCCGGAAACATATGGCACCCTACAAGCTCCTACCAACCCCTGCGAGCACTTTCATAACCCTACAGGTCCCTACGGAAATCTACGGGACTCTACGGGCCCCTAGGGAACCCTTCAGATTTCGACGGAACCCTACCAGCCCCTCTGGAACCCTACAGAATACTCCAGGACCCGACAGCACTCTACAAGACCCTTAGCAACACAACGGAACCTCACTAAAACCCTATGGGCTCCTACAGAACACTGCAGGTGCCTACGGAACCCTACAGACCCCTACGGAACCCTACAGACACCTGCGGGCACTTACGGAACCCTGCAGGCCCCTACGGAACCCTACAGGTCCATACAGAACCCAACAGGGCCCTATGGAACTTTACCAGCCACTACGGAACTCTAGGGGCCCCTACGGAACCCTGCAGAACCCTCCAGAACCTTACAGAATCCCACAGACTCCTACAGACTTCTGCGGGCACTTACACAACCGTACAGGCCCCTACGGAACACTGCCAGCCCCTATTGAAGGAACCCTACGGGCCCCTACAGAACACTACTGGCTCCTGCGGTACTCCACAGGCCTCTAGGGAACCTACGAAGCTCTACAGAGCCCTATGGATCCTCACGGAACAGTACGGGCCCATTCAGACCTCTGCGGGCGCTTATGGAAACCTACAGGACCCTACAGAACTGTACGAGACTCTACAGGCCCCTAGGGAACACCACAGGCCCCTACGGAACCCTACACAACCCTCTGGAAACTTATGGAACCCTACAAGCTCCTACCAACCCCTGCGAGCACTTACACAACCCTACAGGTCCCTACGGCAATCTACGGGACTCTATGGGCCCCTAGGGAACCCTACAGATTTCGACGGAACCCTACGAGCCCCTCTGGAACCCTACAGAATACTCCAGGACCCGACAGCACTCTACAAGACCCTTAGCAACACAACGGAACCTCACTAAAACCCTATGGGCTCCTACAGAACACTGTAGGTGCCTACGGAAACCTACAGACCCCTACAGAATACTACCAGCCACTACAGAAAAATATGGCCCCTACTGAACTCTACGGAACCTGGCAGAAACACTGTGGGCCCCTACAGGCCCTTTGCGGGCACTTGCAGAACTCTGCAGGAAGCCACGGAACTTTATGGAACCCTACCAGCCCCTACGGAAGCCTAAAGACCATTGCAGGCATTTACGGAACGGTACAGGGCCCTAGGGAACTTTACCAGCCACTATGGAACTCTACGGGCCCCTACGGAACCCTGCAGAACCCTCCAGAACCTTACAGAATCCCACGGATTCCTACACACTCCTGCGGGCACTTACTCCACCCTAGAGGACCCTACGGAACACTGCCAGCTCCTATGGAAGGAACCCTACGGGCCCCTACAGAACACTACTGGCTCCTGCGGTACTCCAGAGGCCTCTAGGGAACCTACGAAGCTCTACGGAGCCCTATGGATCCTTACGGAACAGTACGGGCCCATTCAGACCTCTGCGGGCGCTTATGGAAACCTACAGGACCCTACGGAACTGTACGAGACTCTACAGGCCCCTAGGGAACACCACAGGCCCCTACGGAACCGTACGAGACTCTACAGGCCCTTAGGGAACACCACAGGCCCCTACGGAACCCTACACAACCCTCCGGAAACATATGGCACCCTACAAGCTCCTACCAACCCCTGCGGGCACTTACACAACCCTACAGGCCCCTACGGAAATCTACGGGACTCTACGGGCCCCTAGGGAACCCTTCAGATTTCGACGGAACCCTACCAGCCCCTCTGGAACCCTACAGAATACTCCAGGACCCGACAGCACTCTACAAGACCCTTAGCAACACAACGGAACCTCACTAAAACCCTATGGGCTCCTACAGAACACTGCAGGTGCCTACGGAACCCTACAGACCCGTACAGACACCTACGGGCACTTACAGAACACTGCAGGACCCTACGGAACCCTACAGGTCCATACAGAACCCCACAGGGCCCTACGGAACTTTACCAGCCACTATGGAACTCTACGGGTCCCTACGGAACCCTTCAGAACCCTCCGGAATCTGACAGAATCCCACAGACTCCTACAGACTTCTGCGGGCACTTACACAACCCTACAGGCCCCTACGGAAATCTACGGGACTCTATGGGCCCCTAGGGAACCCTACAGATTTCGACGGAACCCTACCAGCACCTCTGGAACCCTACAGAATACTCCAGGACCCGACAGCACTCTACAAGACCCTTAGCAACACAACGGAACCTCACTAAAACCCTATGGGCTCCTACAGAACACTGTAGATGCCTATGGAAACCTACAGACCCCTACGGAATACTACCAGCCACTACAGAAAAATATGGCCCCTACGGAACTCTACGGAACCTGGCAGAAACACTGTGGGCCCCTACAGGCCCTTGCGGGCACTTGCAGAACTCTGCAGGAACCCACGGAACTTTATGGAACCCTGCCAGCCCCTACGGAAGCCTAAAGACCCTTGCAGGCAGTTACGGAACGGTACAGGGCCCTAGGGAACTTTACCAGCCACTACGGAACTCTACGGGCCCCTACGGAACCCTGCAGAACCCTCCAGAACCTTACAGAATCCCACGGATTCCTACAGACTCCTGCGGGCACTTACTCAACCCTAGAGGACCCTACGGAACACTACTGGCTCCTGCGGTACTCCAGAGGCCTCTAGGGAACCTACGAAGCTCTACGGAACCCTATGGATCCTTACGGCACAGTACGGGCCCCTTCAGACCTCTGCGGGCGCTTATGGAAACCTACAGGACCCTACGGAACTGTACGAGACTCTACAGGCCCCTAGGGAACACCACAGGCCCCTACGGAACCCTACACAACCCTCCGGAAACATATGGCACCCTACAAGCTCCTACCAACCCCTGCGGGCACTTACACAACCCTACAGGCCCCTACGGAAATCTACGGGACTCTACGGGCCCCTAGGGAACCCTTCAGATTTCGACGGAACCCTACCAGCCCCTCTGGAACCCTACAGAATACTCCAGGACCCGACAGCACTCTACAAGACCCTTAGCAACACAACGGAACCTCACTAAAACCCTATGGGCTCCTACAGAACACTGCAGGTGCCTACGGAACCCTACAGACCCGTACAGACACCTGCGGGGACTTACGGAACCCTGCAGGCCCCTACGGAACCCTACAGGTCCATACAGAACCCCACAGGGCCCTACGGAACTTTACCAGCCACTATGGAACTCTACGGGTCCCTACGGAACCCTGCAGAACCCTCCGGAATCTGACAGAATCCCACAGACTCCTAAAGACTTCTGCGGGCACTTAAACAACCCTACAGGCCCCTGCGGAAATCTATGGGACTCTACGGGCCCCTAGGGAACCCTTCAGATTTCGACGGAACCCTACAAGGCCCTCTGGAACCCTACAGAATACTCCAGGACCCGACAGCACTCTACAAGACCCTTAGCAACACAACGGAACCTCACTAAAACCCTATGGGCTCCTACAGAACACTGTAGATGCCTATGGAAACCTACAGACCCCTACGGAATACTACCAGCCACTACAGAAAAATATGGCCCCTACGGAACTCTACGGAACCTGGCAGAAACACTGTGGGCCCCTACAGGCCCTTGCGGGCACTTGCAGAACTCTGCAGGAACCCACGGAACTTTATGGAACCCTGCCAGCCCCTACGGAAGCCTAAAGACCCTTGCAGGCAGTTACGGAACGGTACAGGGCCCTAGGGAACTTTACCAGCCACTACGGAACTCTACGGGCCCCTACGGAACCCTGCAGAACCCTCCGGAATCTGACAGAATCCCACAGACTCCTAAAGACTTCTGCGGGCACTTACACAACCCTACAGGTCCCTACGGAAATCTACGGGACTCTATGGGCCCCTAGGGAACCCTTCAGATTTCGACGGAACCCTACCAGCCCCTCTGGAACCCTACAGAATACTCCAGGACCCGACAGCACTCTACAAGACCCTTAGCAACACAACGGAACCTCACTAAAACCCTATGGGCTCCTACAGAACACTGCAGGTGCCTACGGAACCCTACAGACCCCTACGGAACCCTACAGACACCTGCGGGCACTTACGGAACCCTGCAGGCCCCTACGGAACCCTACAGGTCCATACAGAACCCCACAGGGACCTACGGAACTTTACCAGCCACTACGGAACTCTACGGGCCCCTACGGAACCCTGCAGAACCCTCCAGAACCTTACAGAATCCCACAGACTCCTACAGACTCTTGCGGGCACTTACTCAACCCTAGAGGTCCCTACGGAACACTACTGGCTCCTGCGGTACTCCAGAGGCCTCTAGGGAACCTACGAAGCTCTACAGAACCCTATGGATCCTTACGGAACAGTACGGGCCCCTTCAGACCTCTGCGGGCGCTTATGGAAACCTACAGGACCCTACGGAACTGTACGAGACTCTACAGGCCCCTAGGGAACACCACAGGCCCCTACGGAACCCTACACAACCCTCTGGAAACATATGGCACCCTACAAGCTCCTACCGAACCCTGCGGGCACTTACACAACCCTACAGGCCCCTACGGAAATCTACGGGACTCTATGGGCCCCTAGGGAACCCTTCAGATTTCGACGGAACCCTACCAGCCCCTCTGGAACCCTACAGAATACTCCAGGACCCGACAGCACTCTACAAGACCCTTAGCAACACAACGGAACCTCACTAAAACCCTATGGGCTCCTACAGAACACTGCAGGTGCCTACGGAACCCTACAGACCCCTACGGAACCCTACAGACACCTGCGGGGACTTACGGAACCCTGCAGGCCCCTACGGAACCCTACAGGTCCATACAGAACCCCACAGGGACCTACGGAACTTTACCAGCCACTATGGAACTCTACGGGCCCCTACGGAACCCTGCAGAACCCTCCAGAACCTTACAGAATCCCACAGACTCCTACAGACTCTTGCGGGCACTTACTCAACCCTAGAGGTCCCTACGGAACACTACTGGCTTCTGCGGTACTCCAGAGGCCTCTAGGGAACCTACGAAGCTCTACAGAACCCTATGGATCCTTACGGAACAGTACGGGCCCCTTCAGACCTCTGCGGGCGCTTATGGAAACCTACAGGACCCTACGGAACTGTACGAGACTCTACAGGCCCCTAGGGAACACCACAGGCCCCTACGGAACCCTACACAACCCTCTGGAAACTTATGGAACCCTACAAGCTCCTACCAACCCCTGCGAGCACTTACACAACCCTACAGGTCCCTACGGCAATCTACGGGACTCTATGGGCCCCTAGGGAACCCTACAGATTTCGACGGAACCCTACGAGCCCCTCTGGAACCCTACAGAATACTCCAGGACCCGACAGCACTCTACAAGACCCTTAGCAACACAACGGAACCTCACTAAAACCCTATGGGCTCCTACAGAACACTGTAGGTGCCTACGGAAACCTACAGACCCCTACGGAATACTACCAGCCACTACAGAAAAATATGGCCCCTACGGAACTCTACGGAACCTGGCAGAAACACTGTGGGCCCCTACAGGCCCTTGCGGGCACTTGCAGAACTCTGCAGGAACCCACGGAACTTTATGGAACCCTGCCAGCCCCTACGGAAGCCTAAAGACCCTTGCAGGCAGTTACGGAACGGTACAGGGCCCTAGGGAACTTTACCAGCCACTACGGAACTCTACGGGCCCCTACGGAACCCTGCAGAACCCTCCGGAATCTGACAGAATCCCACAGACTCCTAAAGACTTCTGCGGGCACTTACACAACCCTACAGGTCCCTACGGAAATCTACGGGACTCTATGGGCCCCTAGGGAACCCTTCAGATTTCGACGGAACCCTACCAGCCCCTCTGGAACCCTACAGAATACTCCAGGACCCGACAGCACTCTACAAGACCCTTAGCAACACAACGGAACCTCACTAAAACCCTATGGGCTCCTACAGAACACTGCAGGTGCCTACGGAACCCTACAGACCCCTACGGAACCCTACAGACACCTGCGGGCACTTACGGAACCCTGCAGGCCCCTACGGAACCCTACAGGTCCATACAGAACCCCACAGGGACCTACGGAACTTTACCAGCCACTACGGAACTCTACGGGCCCCTACGGAACCCTGCAGAACCCTCCAGAACCTTACAGAATCCCACAGACTCCTACAGACTCTTGCGGGCACTTACTCAAC
>NW_027414878.1:0-61001 GCF_964106895.1 Numenius arquata
ACCCTACGGAACTGTACGAGACTCTACAGGCCCCTAGGGAACACCACAGGTCCCTACGGAACCCTACAGAAACCTCCGGAAACATATGGCACCCTACAAGCTCCTACCAACCCCTGCGGGCACTTACACAACCCTACAGGCCCCTACGGAAATCTATGGGACTCTACGGGCCCCTAGGGAACCCTTCAGATTTCGACGGAAATCTACCAGCCCCTCTGGAACCCTACAGAATACTCCAGGACCCGACAGCACTCTACAAGACCCTTAGCAACACAACGGAACCTCACTAAAACCCTATGGGCTCCTACAGAATACTGCAGGTGCCTACGGAACCCTACAGACACCTACGGGCACTTACAGAACACTGCAGGCCCCTACGGAACCCTACAGGTCCATACAGAACCCCACAGGGCCCTACGGAGCTTTACCAGCCACTACGGAACTCTACGGGCCCCTACGGAACCCTGCAGAACCCTCCGGAACCTTACAGAATCCCACAGACTCCTACAGACTTCTGCGGGCACTTAAACAACCCTAGAGGACCCCTACGGAACACTGCCAGCCCGTATGGAAGGAACCCTACGGGCCCCTACAGAACACTACTGGCTCCTGCGGTACTCCACAGGCCTCTAGGGAACCTACGAAGCTCTACGGAGCCCTATGGATCCTTACGGAACAGTACGGGCCCCTTCAGACCTCTGCGGGCGCTTATGGAAACCTACAGGACCCTAACGAAACTGTACGAGACTCTACAGGCCCCTAGGGAACACCACAGGCCCCTACGGAACCCTAAACAACCCTCTGGAAACATATGGCACCCTACAAGCTCCTACCAACCCCTGCGGGCACTTTAATAACCCTACAGGCCCCTACGGAAATCTATGGGACTCTACGGGCCCCTAGGGAACCCTTCAGATTTTGACGGAACCCTACCAGCCCCTCTGGAACCCTACAGAATACTCCAGGACCCGACAGCACTCTACAAGACCCTTAGCAACACAACGGAACCTCACTAAAACCCTATGGGCTCCTACAGAACACTGCAGGTGCCTACGGAACCCTACAGACCCCTACGGAACCCTACAGACACCTGCGGGCACTTACGGAACCCTGCAGGCCCCTACGGAACCCTACAGGTCCATACAGAACCCCACAGGGCCCTACGGAACTTTACCAGCCACTACGGAACTCTACGGGCCCCTACGGAACCCTGCAGAACCCTCCGGAACCTTACAGAATCCCACAGACTCCTACAGACTTCTGCGGGCACTTATGGAAACCTACAGTACCCTACGGAACTATACGAGACTCTACAGGCCCCTAGGGAACACCACAGGCCCCTACGGAACCGTACGAGACTCTACAGGCCCTTAGGGAACACCACAGGCCCCTACGGAACCCTACACAACCCTCTGGAAACTTATGGAACCCTACAAGCTCCTACCAACCCCTGCGAGCACTTACACAACCCTACAGGTCCCTACGGAAATCTAAGGAACTCTACGGGCCCCTACGGAACCCTGCAGATCCCTCCAGAACCTTACAGAATCCCACAGATTCCTACAGACTCCTGCGGGCACTTACTCAACCCTAGAGGACCCTACGCAACACTACTGGCTCCTGCGGTACTCCACAGGCCTCTAGGGAACCTACGAAGCTCTACGGAACCCTATGGATCCTTACGGCACAGTACGGGCCCCTTCAGACCTCTGCGGGCGCTTATGGAAACCTACAGGACCCTACCGAAACTGTACGAGACTCTACAGGCCCCTAGGGAACACCACAGCCCCTACGGAACCCTACACAACCCTCCGGAAACATATGGCACCCTACAAGCTCCTACCAACCCCTGCGGGCACTTACATAACCCTACAGGCCCCTACGGAAATCTACGGGACTCTACGGGCCCCTAGGGAACCCTTCAGATTTCGACGGAACCCTACCAGCCCCTCTGGAACTCTACAGAATACTCCAGGACCCGACAGCACTCTACAAGACCCTTAGCAACACAACGGAACCTCACTAAAACCCTATGGGCTCCTACAGAACACTGCAGGTGCCTACGGAAACCTACAGACCCCTACAGAATACTACCAGCCACTACAGAAAAATATGGCCCCTACGGAACTCTACGGAACCTGGCAGAAACACTGTGGGCCCCTACAGGCCCTAGCGGGCACTTGCAGAACTCTGCAGGAACCCACGGAACTTTATGGAACCCTACCAGCCCCTACGGAAGCCTAAAGACCCTTGCAGGCAGTTACGGAACGGTACAGGGCCCTAGGGAACTTTACCAGCCACTACGGAACTCTACGGGCCCCTACGGAACCCTGCAGAACCTTACAGAATCCCACGGATTCCTACAGACTCCTGCGGGCACTTACTCAACCCTAGAGGACCCTACGGAACACTGCCAGCTCCTATGGAAGGAACCCTACGGGCCCCTACAGAACACTACTGGCTCCTGCGGTACTCCACAGGCCTCTAGGGAACCTACGAAGCTCTACGGAGCCCTATGAATCCTTACGGCACAGTACGGGCCCATTCAGACCTCTGCGGGCACTTATGGAAACCTACAGGACCCTACGGAACTGTACGAGACTCTACAGGCCCCTAGGGAACACCACAGGCCCCTACGGAACCCTACACAACCCTCTGGAAACTTATGGAACCCTACAAGATCCTACCAACCCCTGCGAGCACTTACACAACCCTACAGGTCCCTACGGAAATCTACGGGACTCTATGGGCCCCTAGGGAACCCTATAGATTTCGATGGAACCCTACCAGCCCCTCTGGAACCCTACAGAATACTCCAGGACCCGACAGCACTCTACAAGACCCTTAGCAACACAACGGAACCTCACTAAAACCCTATGGGCTCCTACAGAACACTGCAGGTGCCTACGGAACCCTACAGACCCCTACGGAACCCTACAGACACCTGCGGGCCCCTATGGAACCCTGCAGGCCCCTACGGAACCCTACAGGTCCATACAGAACCCCACAGGGCCCTACGGAACTTTACCAGCCACTACGGAACTCTACGGGTCCCTATGGAACCCTGCAGAACCCTGCAGAACCTTACAGAATCCCACAGACTCCTACAGACTTCTGCGGGCACTTACACAAACCTACAGGTCCCTACGGAAATCTACGGGACTCTATGGGCCCCTAGGGAACCCTATAGATTTCGATGGAACCCTATGAGGCCCTCTGGAACCCTACAGAATACTCCAGGACCCGACAGCACTCTACAAGACCCTTAGCAACACAACGGAACCTCACTAAAACCCTATGGGCTCCTACAAAACACTGTAGGTGCCTACGGAAACCTACAGACCCCTACAGAATACTACCAGCCACTACAGAAAAATATGGCCCCTACGGAACTCTACGGAACCTGGCAGAAACACTGTGGGCCCCTACAGGCCCTTGCGGGCACTTGCAGAACTCTGCAGGAACCCACGGAACTTTATGGAACCCTACCAGCCCCTACGGAAGCCTAAAGACCCTTGCAGGCAGTTACGGAACGGTACAGGGCCCTAGGGAACTTTACCAGCCACTATGGAACTCTACGGGCCCCTACGGAACCCTGCAGAACCCTGCAGAACCTTACAGAATCCCACGGATTCCTACAGACTCCTGCGGGCACTTACTCAACCCTAGAGGACCCTACGGAACACTGCCAGCTCCTATGGAAGGAACCCTACGGGCCCCTACAGAACACTACTGGCTCCTGCGGTACTCCACAGGCCTCTAGGGAACCTACGAAGCTCTACGGAACCCTATGGATCCTTACGGCACAGTACGGGCCCCTTCAGACCTCTGCGGGCGCTTATTGAAACCTACAGGACCCTACGGAACTGTACGAGACTCTACAGGCCCCTAGGGAACACCACAGGTCCCTACGGAACCCTACAGAAACCTCCGGAAACATATGGCACCCTACAAGCTCCTACCAACCCCTGCGGGCACTTACACAACCCTACAGGCCCCTACGGAAATCTATGGGACTCTACGGGCCCCTAGGGAACCCTTCAGATTTCGACGGAAATCTACCAGCCCCTCTGGAACCCTACAGAATACTCCAGGACCCGACAGCACTCTACAAGACCCTTAGCAACACAACGGAACCTCACTAAAACCCTATGGGCTCCTACAGAATACTGCAGGTGCCTACGGAACCCTACAGACACCTACGGGCACTTACAGAACACTGCAGGCCCCTACGGAACCCTACAGGTCCATACAGAACCCCACAGGGCCCTACGGAGCTTTACCAGCCACTACGGAACTCTACGGGCCCCTACGGAACCCTGCAGAACCCTCCGGAACCTTACAGAATCCCACAGACTCCTACAGACTTCTGCGGGCACTTAAACAACCCTAGAGGACCCTACGGAACACTGCCAGCCCGTATGGAAGGAACCCTACGGGCCCCTACAGAACACTACTGGCTCCTGCGGTACTCCACAGGCCTCTAGGGAACCTACGAAGCTCTACGGAGCCCTATGGATCCTTACGGAACAGTACGGGCCCCTTCAGACCTCTGCGGGCGCTTATGGAAACCTACAGGACCCTAACGAAACTGTACGAGACTCTACAGGCCCCTAGGGAACACCACAGGCCCCTACGGAACCCTAAACAACCCTCTGGAAACATATGGCACCCTACAAGCTCCTACCAACCCCTGCGGGCACTTTAATAACCCTACAGGCCCCTACGGAAATCTATGGGACTCTACGGGCCCCTAGGGAACCCTTCAGATTTTGACGGAACCCTACCAGCCCCTCTGGAACCCTACAGAATACTCCAGGACCCGACAGCACTCTACAAGACCCTTAGCAACACAACGGAACCTCACTAAAACCCTATGGGCTCCTACAGAACACTGCAGGTGCCTACGGAACCCTACAGACCCCTACGGAACCCTACAGACACCTGCGGGCACTTACGGAACCCTGCAGGCCCCTACGGAACCCTACAGGTCCATACAGAACCCCACAGGGCCCTACGGAACTTTACCAGCCACTACGGAACTCTACGGGCCCCTACGGAACCCTGCAGAACCCTCCGGAACCTTACAGAATCCCACAGACTCCTACAGACTTCTGCGGGCACTTATGGAAACCTACAGTACCCTACGGAACTATACGAGACTCTACAGGCCCCTAGGGAACACCACAGGCCCCTACGGAACCGTACGAGACTCTACAGGCCCTTAGGGAACACCACAGGCCCCTACGGAACCCTACACAACCCTCTGGAAACTTATGGAACCCTACAAGCTCCTACCAACCCCTGCGAGCACTTACACAACCCTACAGGTCCCTACGGAAATCTAAGGAACTCTACGGGCCCCTACGGAACCCTGCAGATCCCTCCAGAACCTTACAGAATCCCACAGATTCCTACAGACTCCTGCGGGCACTTACTCAACCCTAGAGGACCCTACGCAACACTACTGGCTCCTGCGGTACTCCACAGGCCTCTAGGGAACCTACGAAGCTCTACGGAACCCTATGGATCCTTACGGCACAGTACGGGCCCCTTCAGACCTCTGCGGGCGCTTATGGAAACCTACAGGACCCTACCGAAACTGTACGAGACTCTACAGGCCCCTAGGGAACACCACAGGCCCCTACGGAACCCTACACAACCCTCCGGAAACATATGGCACCCTACAAGCTCCTACCAACCCCTGCGGGCACTTACATAACCCTACAGGCCCCTACGGAAATCTACGGGACTCTACGGGCCCCTAGGGAACCCTTCAGATTTCGACGGAACCCTACCAGCCCCTCTGGAACTCTACAGAATACTCCAGGACCCGACAGCACTCTACAAGACCCTTAGCAACACAACGGAACCTCACTAAAACCCTATGGGCTCCTACAGAACACTGCAGGTGCCTACGGAAACCTACAGACCCCTACAGAATACTACCAGCCACTACAGAAAAATATGGCCCCTACGGAACTCTACGGAACCTGGCAGAAACACTGTGGGCCCCTACAGGCCCTAGCGGGCACTTGCAGAACTCTGCAGGAACCCACGGAACTTTATGGAACCCTACCAGCCCCTACGGAAGCCTAAAGACCCTTGCAGGCAGTTACGGAACGGTACAGGGCCCTAGGGAACTTTACCAGCCACTACGGAACTCTACGGGCCCCTACGGAACCCTGCAGAACCCTGCAGAACCTTACAGAATCCCACGGATTCCTACAGACTCCTGCGGGCACTTACTCAACCCTAGAGGACCCTACGGAACACTGCCAGCTCCTATGGAAGGAACCCTACGGGCCCCTACAGAACACTACTGGCTCCTGCGGTACTCCACAGGCCTCTAGGGAACCTACGAAGCTCTACGGAGCCCTATGAATCCTTACGGCACAGTACGGGCCCATTCAGACCTCTGCGGGCACTTATGGAAACCTACAGGACCCTACGGAACTGTACGAGACTCTACAGGCCCCTAGGGAACACCACAGGCCCCTACGGAACCCTACACAACCCTCTGGAAACTTATGGAACCCTACAAGATCCTACCAACCCCTGCGAGCACTTACACAACCCTACAGGTCCCTACGGAAATCTACGGGACTCTATGGGCCCCTAGGGAACCCTATAGATTTCGATGGAACCCTACCAGCCCCTCTGGAACCCTACAGAATACTCCAGGACCCGACAGCACTCTACAAGACCCTTAGCAACACAACGGAACCTCACTAAAACCCTATGGGCTCCTACAGAACACTGCAGGTGCCTACGGAACCCTACAGACCCCTACGGAACCCTACAGACACCTGCGGGCCCCTATGGAACCCTGCAGGCCCCTACGGAACCCTACAGGTCCATACAGAACCCCACAGGGCCCTACGGAACTTTACCAGCCACTACGGAACTCTACGGGTCCCTATGGAACCCTGCAGAACCCTGCAGAACCTTACAGAATCCCACAGACTCCTACAGACTTCTGCGGGCACTTACACAAACCTACAGGTCCCTACGGAAATCTACGGGACTCTATGGGCCCCTAGGGAACCCTATAGATTTCGATGGAACCCTATGAGGCCCTCTGGAACCCTACAGAATACTCCAGGACCCGACAGCACTCTACAAGACCCTTAGCAACACAACGGAACCTCACTAAAACCCTATGGGCTCCTACAAAACACTGTAGGTGCCTACGGAAACCTACAGACCCCTACAGAATACTACCAGCCACTACAGAAAAATATGGCCCCTACGGAACTCTACGGAACCTGGCAGAAACACTGTGGGCCCCTACAGGCCCTTGCGGGCACTTGCAGAACTCTGCAGGAACCCACGGAACTTTATGGAACCCTACCAGCCCCTACGGAAGCCTAAAGACCCTTGCAGGCAGTTACGGAACGGTACAGGGCCCTAGGGAACTTTACCAGCCACTATGGAACTCTACGGGCCCCTACGGAACCCTGCAGAACCCTGCAGAACCTTACAGAATCCCACGGATTCCTACAGACTCCTGCGGGCACTTACTCAACCCTAGAGGACCCTACGGAACACTGCCAGCTCCTATGGAAGGAACCCTACGGGCCCCTACAGAACACTACTGGCTCCTGCGGTACTCCACAGGCCTCTAGGGAACCTACGAAGCTCTACGGAACCCTATGGATCCTTACGGCACAGTACGGGCCCCTTCAGACCTCTGCGGGCGCTTATTGAAACCTACAGGACCCTACGGAACTGTACGAGACTCTACAGGCCCCTAGGGAACACCACAGGTCCCTACGGAACCCTACAGAAACCTCCGGAAACATATGGCACCCTACAAGCTCCTACCAACCCCTGCGGGCACTTACACAACCCTACAGGCCCCTACGGAAATCTATGGGACTCTACGGGCCCCTAGGGAACCCTTCAGATTTCGACGGAAATCTACCAGCCCCTCTGGAACCCTACAGAATACTCCAGGACCCGACAGCACTCTACAAGACCCTTAGCAACACAACGGAACCTCACTAAAACCCTATGGGCTCCTACAGAATACTGCAGGTGCCTACGGAACCCTACAGACACCTACGGGCACTTACAGAACACTGCAGGCCCCTACGGAACCCTACAGGTCCATACAGAACCCCACAGGGCCCTACGGAGCTTTACCAGCCACTACGGAACTCTACGGGCCCCTACGGAACCCTGCAGAACCCTCCGGAACCTTACAGAATCCCACAGACTCCTACAGACTTCTGCGGGCACTTAAACAACCCTAGAGGACCCTACGGAACACTGCCAGCCCGTATGGAAGGAACCCTACGGGCCCCTACAGAACACTACTGGCTCCTGCGGTACTCCACAGGCCTCTAGGGAACCTACGAAGCTCTACGGAGCCCTATGGATCCTTACGGAACAGTACGGGCCCCTTCAGACCTCTGCGGGCGCTTATGGAAACCTACAGGACCCTAACGAAACTGTACGAGACTCTACAGGCCCCTAGGGAACACCACAGGCCCCTACGGAACCCTAAACAACCCTCTGGAAACATATGGCACCCTACAAGCTCCTACCAACCCCTGCGGGCACTTTAATAACCCTACAGGCCCCTACGGAAATCTATGGGACTCTACGGGCCCCTAGGGAACCCTTCAGATTTTGACGGAACCCTACCAGCCCCTCTGGAACCCTACAGAATACTCCAGGACCCGACAGCACTCTACAAGACCCTTAGCAACACAACGGAACCTCACTAAAACCCTATGGGCTCCTACAGAACACTGCAGGTGCCTACGGAACCCTACAGACCCCTACGGAACCCTACAGACACCTGCGGGCACTTACGGAACCCTGCAGGCCCCTACGGAACCCTACAGGTCCATACAGAACCCCACAGGGCCCTACGGAACTTTACCAGCCACTACGGAACTCTACGGGCCCCTACGGAACCCTGCAGAACCCTCCGGAACCTTACAGAATCCCACAGACTCCTACAGACTTCTGCGGGCACTTATGGAAACCTACAGTACCCTACGGAACTATACGAGACTCTACAGGCCCCTAGGGAACACCACAGGCCCCTACGGAACCGTACGAGACTCTACAGGCCCTTAGGGAACACCACAGGCCCCTACGGAACCCTACACAACCCTCTGGAAACTTATGGAACCCTACAAGCTCCTACCAACCCCTGCGAGCACTTACACAACCCTACAGGTCCCTACGGAAATCTAAGGAACTCTACGGGCCCCTACGGAACCCTGCAGATCCCTCCAGAACCTTACAGAATCCCACAGATTCCTACAGACTCCTGCGGGCACTTACTCAACCCTAGAGGACCCTACGCAACACTACTGGCTCCTGCGGTACTCCACAGGCCTCTAGGGAACCTACGAAGCTCTACGGAACCCTATGGATCCTTACGGCACAGTACGGGCCCCTTCAGACCTCTGCGGGCGCTTATGGAAACCTACAGGACCCTACCGAAACTGTACGAGACTCTACAGGCCCCTAGGGAACACCACAGGCCCCTACGGAACCCTACACAACCCTCCGGAAACATATGGCACCCTACAAGCTCCTACCAACCCCTGCGGGCACTTACATAACCCTACAGGCCCCTACGGAAATCTACGGGACTCTACGGGCCCCTAGGGAACCCTTCAGATTTCGACGGAACCCTACCAGCCCCTCTGGAACTCTACAGAATACTCCAGGACCCGACAGCACTCTACAAGACCCTTAGCAACACAACGGAACCTCACTAAAACCCTATGGGCTCCTACAGAACACTGCAGGTGCCTACGGAAACCTACAGACCCCTACAGAATACTACCAGCCACTACAGAAAAATATGGCCCCTACGGAACTCTACGGAACCTGGCAGAAACACTGTGGGCCCCTACAGGCCCTAGCGGGCACTTGCAGAACTCTGCAGGAACCCACGGAACTTTATGGAACCCTACCAGCCCCTACGGAAGCCTAAAGACCCTTGCAGGCAGTTACGGAACGGTACAGGGCCCTAGGGAACTTTACCAGCCACTACGGAACTCTACGGGCCCCTACGGAACCCTGCAGAACCTTACAGAATCCCACGGATTCCTACAGACTCCTGCGGGCACTTACTCAACCCTAGAGGACCCTACGGAACACTGCCAGCTCCTATGGAAGGAACCCTACGGGCCCCTACAGAACACTACTGGCTCCTGCGGTACTCCACAGGCCTCTAGGGAACCTACGAAGCTCTACGGAGCCCTATGAATCCTTACGGCACAGTACGGGCCCATTCAGACCTCTGCGGGCACTTATGGAAACCTACAGGACCCTACGGAACTGTACGAGACTCTACAGGCCCCTAGGGAACACCACAGGCCCCTACGGAACCCTACACAACCCTCTGGAAACTTATGGAACCCTACAAGATCCTACCAACCCCTGCGAGCACTTACACAACCCTACAGGTCCCTACGGAAATCTACGGGACTCTATGGGCCCCTAGGGAACCCTATAGATTTCGATGGAACCCTACCAGCCCCTCTGGAACCCTACAGAATACTCCAGGACCCGACAGAACTCTACAAGACCCTTAGCAACACAACGGAACCTCACTAAAACCCTATGGGCTCCTACAGAACACTGCAGGTGCCTACGGAACCCTACAGACCCCTACGGAACCCTACAGACACCTGCGGGCCCCTATGGAACCCTGCAGGCCCCTACGGAACCCTACAGGTCCATACAGAACCCCACAGGGCCCTACGGAACTTTACCAGCCACTACGGAACTCTACGGGTCCCTATGGAACCCTGCAGAACCCTGCAGAACCTTACAGAATCCCACAGACTCCTACAGACTTCTGCGGGCACTTACACAAACCTACAGGTCCCTACGGAAATCTACGGGACTCTATGGGCCCCTAGGGAACCCTATAGATTTCGATGGAACCCTATGAGGCCCTCTGGAACCCTACAGAATACTCCAGGACCCGACAGCACTCTACAAGACCCTTAGCAACACAACAGAACCTCACTAAAACCCTATGGGCTCCTACAGAACACTGCAGGCGCCTACAGAAACCTACAGACCCCTACAGAATACTACCACCACTACAGAAAAATATGGCCCCTACGGAACTCTACGGAACCTGGCAGAAACACTGTGGGCCCCTACAGGCCCTTGCGGGCACTTGCAGAACTCTGCAGGAACCCACGGAACTTTATGGAACCCTACCAGCCCCTACGGAAGCCTAAAGACCATTGCAGGCAGTTACGGAACGGTACAGGGCCCTAGGGAACTTTACCAGCCACTACGGAACTCTACGGGCCCCTACGGAACCCTGCAGAACCCTCCAGAACCTTACGGAATCCCACGGATTCCTACAGACTCCTGCGGGCACTTACTCAACCCTAGAGGACCCTACGGAACACTGCCAGCTCCTATGGAAGGAACCTTACGGGCCCCTACAGAACACTACTGGCTCCTGCGGTACTCCAGAGGCCTCTAGGGAACCTACGAAGCTCTACGGAACCCTATGGATCCTTACGGCACAGTACGGGCCCCTTCAGACCTCTGCGGGCGCTTATGGAAACCTACAGGACCCTACGGAACTGTACGAGACTCTACAGGCCCCTAGGGAACACCACAGGCCCCTACGGAACCCTACACAACCCTCTGGAAACATATGGCACCCTACAAGCTCCTACCAACCCCTGCGGGCACTTACACAACCCTACAGGCCCCTACGGAAATCTATGGGACTCTACGGGCCCCTAGGGAACCCTATAGATTTCGACGGAACCCTACGAGCCCCTCTGGAACCCTACAGAATACTCCAGGACCCGACAGGACTCTACAAGACCCTTAGCAACACAACGGAACCTCACTAAAACCCTATGGGCTCCTACAGAACACTGCAGCTGCCTACGGAAACCTACAGACCCGTACAGACACCTACGGGCGCTTACAGAACACTGCAGGCCCCTACGGAACCCTACAGGTCCATACAGAACCCCACAGGGCCCTACGGAACTTTACCAGCCACTATGGAACTCTACGGGTCCCTACGGAACCCTGCAGAACCCTCCGGAATCTGACAGAATCCCACAGACTCCTACAGACTTCTGCGGGCACTTAAACAACCCTACAGGCCCCTACGGAAATCTATGGGACTCTATGGGCCCCTAGGGAACCCTTCAGATTTCGATGGAACCCTACAAGGCCCTCTGGAACCCTACAGAATACTCCAGGACCCGACAGCACTCTACAAGACCCTTAGCAACACAACGGAACCTCACTAAAACCCTATGGGCTCCTACAGAACACTGTAGGTGCCTACGGAACCCTACAGACCCGTACAGACACCTACGGGCACTTACAGAACACTGCAGGCCCCTATGGAACCCTACAGGTCCATACAGAACCCCACAGGGCCCTACGGAACTTTACCAGCCACTACGGAACTCTACGGGCCCCTACAGAACCCTGCAGAACCCTCCAGAACCTTACAGAATCCCACGGATTCCTACAGACTCCTGCGGGCACTTACTCAACCCTAGAGGACCCTACGGAACACTACTGGCTCCTGCGGTACTCCAGAGGCCTCTAGGGAACCTACGAAGCTCTACGGAACCCTATGGATCCTTACGGAACAGTACGGGCCCCTTCAGACCTCTGCGGGCGCTTATGGAAACCTACAGGACCCTACGGAACTGTACGAGACTCTACAGGCCCCTAGGGAACACCACAGGCCCCTACGGAACCCTACACAACCCTCCGGAAACATATGGCACCCTACAAGCTCCTACCAACCCCTGCGGGCACTTACATAACCCTACAGGTCCCTACGGAAATCTACGGGACTCTACGGGCCCCTAGGGAACCCTACAGATTTCGACGGAACCCTACGAGGCCCTCTGGAACCCTACAGAATACTCCAGGACCCGACAGCACTCTACAAGACCCTTAGCAACACAACGGAACCTCACTAAAACCCTATGGGCTCCTACAGAACACTGCAGGTGCCTACGGAACCCTACTGACCCCTACGGAACCCTACAGACACCTGCGGGCACTTACGGAACCCTGCAGGCCCCTACGGAACCCTACAGGTCCATACAGAACCCCACAGGGCCCTACGGAACTTTACCAGCCACTATGGAACTCTACGGGTCCCTACGGAACCCTGCAGAACCCTCCGGAATCTGACAGAATCCCACAGACTCCTACAGACTTCTGCGGGCACTTAAACAACCCTACACGCCCCTACAGAAATCTATGGGACTCTACGGGCCCCTAGGGAAGCCTTCAGATTTCGATGGAACCCTACAAGGCCCTCTGGAACCCTACAGAATACTCCAGGACCCAACAGAACTCTACAAGACCCTTAGCAACACAACGGAACCTCACTAAAACCCTATGGGCTCCTACAGAACACTGTAGGTGCCTACGGAACCCTACAGACCCGTACAGACACCTACGGGCACTTACAGAACACTGCAGGCCCCTATGGAACCCTACAGGTCCATACAGAACCCCACAGGGCCCTACGGAACTTTACCAGCCACTACGGAACTCTACGGGCCCCTACAGAACCCTGCAGAACCCTCCAGAACCTTACAGAATCCCACGGATTCCTACAGACTCCTGCGGGCACTTACTCAACCCTAGAGGACCCTACGGAACACTACTGGCTCCTGCGGTACTCCAGAGGCCTCTAGGGAACCTACGAAGCTCTACGGAACCCTATGGATCCTTACGGAACAGTATGGGCCCCTTCAGACCTCTGCGGGCGCTTATGGAAACCTACAGGACCCTACGGAACTGTACGAGACTCTACAGGCCCCTAGGGAACACCACAGGCCCCTACGGAACCCTACACAACCCTCCGGAAACATATGGCACCCTACAAGCTCCTACCAACCCCTGCGGGCACTTACATAACCCTACAGGTCCCTACGGAAATCTACAGGACTCTACGGGCCCCTAGGGAACCCTACAGATTTCGACGGAACCCTACGAGGCCCTCTGGAACCCTACAGAATACTCCAGGACCCGACAGCACTCTACAAGACCCTTAGCAACACAACGGAACCTCACTAAAACCCTATGGGCTCCTACAGAACACTGTAGGTGCCTACGGAACCCTACAGACCCGTACAGACACCTACGGGCGCTTACAGAACACTGCAGGCACCTACGGAACCCTACAGGTCCATACAGAACCCCACAGGGCCCTACGGAACTTCACCAGCCACTCTGGAACTCTACGGGTCCCTACGGAACCCTGCAGAACCCTCCGGAATCTGACAGAATCCCACAGACTCCTACAGACTTCTGCGGGCACTTAAACAACCCTACAGGCCCCTACGGAAATCTATGGGACTCTACGGGCCCCTAGGGAACCCTTCAGATTTCGATGGAACCCTACAAGGCCCTCTGGAACCCTACAGAATACTCCAGGACCCAACAGAACTCTACAAGACCCTTAGCAACACAACGGAACCTCACTAAAACCCTATGGGCTCCTACAGAACACTGCAGGTGCCTACGGAACCCTACAGACCCGTACAGACACCTACGGGCACTTACAGAACACTGCAGGCCCCTATGGAACCCTACAGGTCCATACAGAACCCCACAGGGCCCTACGGAACTTTACCAGCCACTACGGAACTCTACGGGCCCCTACAGAACCCTGCAGAACCCTCCAGAACCTTACAGAATCCCACGGATTCCTACAGACTTCTGCGGGCACTTACTCAACCCTAGAGGACCCTACGGAAAACTGCCAGCTCCTATGGAAGGAACCTTACGGGCCCCTACAGAACACTACTGGCTCCTGCGGTACTCCACAGGCCTCTAGGGAAACTACGAAGCTCTACGGAGCCCTATGGATCCTTACGGAACAGTACGGGCCCCTTCAGACCTCTGCGGGCGCTTATGGAAACCTACAGGACCCTACGGAACTGTACGAGACTCTACAGGCCCCTAGGGAACACCACAGGCCCCTACGGAACCGTACGAGACTCTACAGGCCCTTAGGGAACACCACAGGCCCCTACGGAACCCTACACAACCCTCCGGAAACATATCGCACCCTACAAGCTCCTACCAACCCCTGCGGGCACTTACACAACCCTACAGGTCCCTACGGCAATCTACGGGACTCTATGGGCCCCTAGGGAACCCTACAGATTTCGACGGAACCCTACGAGCCCCTCTGGAACCCTACAGAATACTCCAGGACCCGACAGCACTCTACAACACCCTTAGCAACACAACGGAACCTCACTAAAACCCTATGGGCTCCTACAGAACACTGCAGGTGCCTACGGAACCCTACAGACCCCTACAGAATACTACCAGCCACTACAGAAAAATATGGCCCCTACGGAACTCTACGGAACCTGGCAGAAACACTGTGGGCCCCTACAGGCCCTTGCGGGCACTTGCAGAACTCTGCAGGAACCCACAGAACTTTATGGAACCCTACCAGCCCCTACGGAAGCCTAAAGACCCTTGCAGGCAGTTACGGAACGGTACAGGGCCCTAGGGAACTTTACCAGCCACTACGGAACTCTACGGGCCCCTACGGAACCCTGCAGAACCCTCCAGAACCTTACAGAATCCCACGGATTCCTACAGACTCCTGCGGGCACTTACTCAACCCTAGAGGACCCTACAGAACACTGCCAGCTCCTATGGAAGGAACCCTACGGGCCCCTACAGAACACTACTGGCTCCTGCGGTACTCCAGAGGCCTCTAGGGAACCTACGAAGCTCTACGGAACCCTATGGATCCTTACGGCACAGTACGGGCCCCTTCAGACCTCTGCGGGCGCTTATGGAAACCTACAGGACCCTACCGAAACTGTACGAGACTCTACAGGCCCCTAGGGAACACCACAGGCCCCTACGGAACCCTACACAACCCTCTGGAAACTTATGGAACCCTACAAGCTCCTACCAACCCCTGCGAGCACTTACACAACCCTACAGGTCCCTACGGAAATCTACGGGACTCTATGGGCCCCTAGGGAACCCTATAGATTTCGATGGAACCCTACCAGCCCCTCTGGAACCCTACAGAATACTCCAGGACCCGACAGCACTCTACAAGACCCTTAGCAACACAACGGAACCTCACTAAAACCCTATGGGCTCCTACAGAACACTGCAGGTGCCTACGGAACCCTACAGACCCCTACGGAACCCTACAGACACCTGCGGGCCCCTATGGAACCCTGCAGGCCCCTACGGAACCCTACAGGTCCATACAGAACCCCACAGGGCCCTACGGAACTTTACCAGCCACTACGGAACTCTACGGGTCCCTATGGAACCCTGCAGAACCCTCCAGAACCTTACAGAATCCCACAGACTCCTACAGACTTCTGCGGGCACTTACACAAACCTACAGGTCCCTACGGAAATCTACGGGACTCTATGGGCCCCTAGGGAACCCTATAGATTTCGATGGAACCCTATGAGGCCCTCTGGAACCCTACAGAATACTCCAGGACCCGACAGCACTCTACAAGACCCTTAGTAACACAACAGAACCTCACTAAAACCCTATGGGCTCCTACAGAACACTGCAGGCGCCTACAGAACCCTACAGACCCCTACAGAATACTACCACCACTACAGAAAAATATGGCCCCTACGGAACTCTACGGAACCTGGCAGAAACACTGTGGGCCCCTACAGGCCCTTGCGGGCACTTGCAGAACTCTGCAGGAACCCACGGAACTTTATGGAACCCTACCAGCCCCTACGGAAGCCTAAAGACCATTGCAGGCAGTTACGGAACGGTACAGGGCCCTAGGGAACTTTACCAGCCACTACGGAACTCTACGGGCCCCTACGGAACCCTGCAGAACCCTCCAGAACCTTACAGAATCCCACGGATTCCTACAGACTCCTGCGGGCACTTACTCAACCCTAGAGGACCCTACGGAACACTGCCAGCTCCTATGGAAGGAACCCTACGGGCCCCTACAGAACACTACTGGCTCCTGCGGTACTCCAGAGGCCTCTAGGGAACCTACGAAGCTCTACGGAACCCTATGGATCCTTACAGAACAGTACGGGCCCCTTCAGACCTCTGCGGGCGCTTATGGAAACCTACAGGACCCTACGGAACTGTACGAGACTCTACAGGCCCCTAGGGAACACCACAGGCCCCTACGGAACCCTACACAACCCTCCGGAAACATATGGCACCCTACAAGCTCCTACCAACCCCTGCGGGCACTTACACAACCCTACAGGCCCCTACGGAAATCTATGGGACTCTACGGGCCCCTAGGGAACCCTATAGATTTCGACGGAACCCTACCAGCCCCTCTGGAACCCTACAGAATACTCCAGGACCCGACAGGACTCTACAAGACCCTTAGCAACACAACGGAACCTCACTAAAACCCTATGGGCTCCTACAGAACACTGCAGCTGCCTACGGAAACCTACAGACCCGTACAGACACCTACGGGCGCTTACAGAACACTGCAGGCCCCTACGGAACCCTACAGGTCCATACAGAACCCCACAGGGCCCTACGGAACTTTACCAGCCACTATGGAACTCTACGGGTCCCTACGGAACCCTGCAGAACCCTCCGGAATCTGACAGAATCCCACAGACTCCTACAGACTTCTGCGGGCACTTAAACAACCCTACAGGCCCCTACGGAAATCTATGGGACTCTATGGGCCCCTAGGGAACCCTTCAGATTTCGATGGAACCCTACAAGGCCCTCTGGAACCCTACAGAATACTCCAGGACCCGACAGCACTCTACAAGACCCTTAGCAACACAACGGAACCTCACTAAAACCCTATGGGCTCCTACAGAACACTGTAGGTGCCTACGGAACCCTACAGACCCGTACAGACACCTACGGGCACTTACAGAACACTGCAGGCCCCTATGGAACCCTACAGGTCCATACAGAACCCCACAGGGCCCTACGGAACTTTACCAGCCACTACGGAACTCTACGGGCCCCTACAGAACCCTGCAGAACCCTCCAGAACCTTACAGAATCCCACGGATTCCTACAGACTTCTGCGGGCACTTACTCAACCCTAGAGGACCCTACGGAACACTACTGGCTCCTGCGGTACTCCAGAGGCCTCTAGGGAACCTACGAAGCTCTACGGAACCCTATGGATCCTTACGGAACAGTATGGGCCCCTTCAGACCTCTGCGGGCGCTTATGGAAACCTACAGGACCCTACGGAACTGTACGAGACTCTACAGGCCCCTAGGGAACACCACAGGCCCCTACGGAACCCTACACAACCCTCCGGAAACATATGGCACCCTACAAGCTCCTACCAACCCCTGCGGGCACTTACATAACCCTACAGGTCCCTACGGAAATCTACGGGACTCTACGGGCCCCTAGGGAACCCTACAGATTTCGACGGAACCCTACGAGGCCCTCTGGAACCCTACAGAATACTCCAGGACCCGACAGCACTCTACAAGACCCTTAGCAACACAACGGAACCTCACTAAAACCCTATGGGCTCCTACAGAACACTGCAGGTGCCTACGGAACCCTACTGACCCCTACGGAACCCTACAGACACCTGCGGGCACTTACGGAACCCTGCAGGCCCCTACGGAACCCTACAGGTCCATACAGAACCCCACAGGGCCCTACGGAACTTTACCAGCCACTATGGAACTCTACGGGTCCCTACGGAACCCTGCAGAACCCTCCGGAATCTGACAGAATCCCAAAGACTCCTACAGACTTCTGCGGGCACTTAAACAACCCTACAGGCCCCTACAGAAATCTATGGGACTCTACGGGCCCCTAGGGAACCCTTCAGATTTCGATGGAACCCTACAAGGCCCTCTGGAACCCTACAGAATACTCCAGGACCCAACAGAACTCTACAAGACCCTTAGCAACACAACGGAACCTCACTAAAACCCTATGGGCTCCTACAGAACACTGTAGGTGCCTACGGAACCCTACAGACCCGTACAGACACCTACGGGCACTTACAGAACACTGCAGGCCCCTATGGAACCCTACAGGTCCATACAGAACCCCACAGGGCCCTACGGAACTTTACCAGCCACTACGGAACTCTACGGGCCCCTACAGAACCCTGCAGAACCCTCCAGAACCTTACAGAATCCCACGGATTCCTACAGACTCCTGCGGGCACTTACTCAACCCTAGAGGACCCTACGGAAAACTGCCAGCTCCTATGGAAGGAACCTTACGGGCCCCTACAGAACACTACTGGCTCCTGCGGTACTCCACAGGCCTCTAGGGAAACTACGAAGCTCTACGGAGCCCTATGGATCCTTACGGAACAGTACGGGCCCCTTCAGACCTCTGCGGGCACTTATGGAAACCTACAGGACCCTACGGAACTGTACGAGACTCTACAGGCCCCTAGGGAACACCACAGGCCCCTACGGAACCGTACGAGACTCTACAGGCCCTTAGGGAACACCACAGGCCCCTACGGAACCCTACACAACCCTCTGGAAACTTATGGAACCCTACAAGCTCCTACCAACCCCTGCGAGCACTTACACAACCCTACAGGTCCCTACGGCAATCTACGGGACTCTATGGGCCCCTAGGGAACCCTACAGATTTCGACGGAACCCTACGAGCCCCTCTGGAACCCTACAGAATACTCCAGGACCCGACAGCACTCTACAAGACCCTTAGCAACACAACGGAACCTCACTAAAACCCTATGGGCTCCTACAGAACACTGCAGGTGCCTACGGAAACCTACAGACCCCTACAGAATACTACCAGCCACTACAGAAAAATATGGCCCCTACGGAACTCTACGGAACCTGGCAGAAACACTGTGGGCCCCTACAGGCCCTTGCGGGCACTTGCAGAACTCTGCAGGAACCCACAGAACTTTATGGAACCCTACCAGCCCCTACGGAAGCCTAAAGACCCTTGCAGGCAGTTACGGAACGGTACAGGGCCCTAGGGAACTTTACCAGCCACTACGGAACTCTACGGGCCCCTACGGAACCCTGCAGAACCCTCCAGAACCTTACAGAATCCCACGGATTCCTACAGACTCCTGCGGGCACTTACTCAACCCTAGAGGACCCTACAGAACACTGCCAGCTCCTATGGAAGGAACCCTACGGGCCCCTACAGAACACTACTGGCTCCTGCGGTACTCCACAGGCCTCTAGGGAACCTACGAAGCTCTACGGAACCCTATGGATCCTTACGGCACAGTACGGGCCCCTTCAGACCTCTGCGGGCGCTTATGGAAACCTACAGGACCCTACCGAAACTGTACGAGACTCTACAGGCCCCTAGGGAACACCACAGGCCCCTACGGAACCCTACACAACCCTCCAGAAACATATGGCACCCTACAAGCTCCTACCAACCCCTGCGGGCACTTACATAACCCTACAGGCCCCTACGGAAATCTACGGGACTCTACGGGCCCCTAGGGAACCCCTCAGATTTCGACGGAACCCTACGAGCCCCTCTGGAACCCTACAGAATACTCCAGGACCCGACAGCACTCTACAAGACCCTTAGCAACACAACGGAACCTCACTAAAACCCTATGGGCTCCTACAGAACACTGCAGGTGCCTATTGAACCCTACAGACCCCTACGGAACCCTACAGACACCTGCGGGCACTTACGGAACCCTGCAGGCCCCTACGGAACCCTACAGGTCCATACAGAACCCCACAGGGCCCTACGGAACTTTACCAGCCACTACGGAACTCTACGGGTCCCTATGGAACCCTGCAGAACCCTCCAGAACCTTACAGAATCCCACAGACTCCTACAGACTTCTGCGGGCACTTACACAACCCTACAGGTCCCTACGGAAATCTACGGGACTCTATGGGCCCCTAGGGAACCCTACAGATTTCGATGGAACCCTATGAGGCCCTCTGGAACCCTACAGAATACTCCAGGACCCGACAGCACTCTACAAGACCCTTAGCAACACAACGGAACCTCACTAAAACCCTATGGGCTCCTACAGAACACTGCAGGTGCCTACGGAACCCTACAGACACCTACGGGCACTTACAGAACACTGCAGGCCCCTATGGAACCCTACAGGTCCATACAGAACCCCACAGGGCCCTACGGAACTTCACCAGCCACTACGGAACTCTACGGGCCCCTACGGAACCCTGCAGAACCCTCCAGAACCTTACGGAATCCCACAGACTCCTACAGATTTCTGCGGGCACTTACACAACCGTACAGGCCCCTACGCAACACTGCCAGCCCCTGTTGAAGGAACCCTACGGGCCCCTACAGAACACTACTGGCTCCTGCGGTACTCCACAGGCCTCTAGGGAACCTACGAAGCTCTACGGAACCCTATGGATCCTTACGGAACAGTATGGGCCCCTTCAGACCTCTGCGGGCGCTTATGGAAACCTACAGGACCCTACCGAAACTGTACGAGACTCTACAGGCCCCTAGGGAACACCACAGGCCCCTACGGAACCCTACACAACCCTCCGGAAACATATGGCACCCTACAAGCTCCTACCAACCCCTGCGGGCACTTACATAACCCTACAGGCCCCTACGGAAATCTACGGGACTCTACGGGCCCCTAGGGAACCCTATAGATTTCGACAGAACTTTACGAGCCCCTCTGGAACCCTACAGAATACTCCAGGACCCGACAGCAATCTACAAGACCCTTAGCAACACAACGGAACCTCACTAAAACCCTATGGGCTCCTACAGAACACTGTAGGTGCCTACGGAAACCTACAGACCCCTACAGAATACTACCAACCACTACAGAAAAATATGGCCCCTACGGAACTCTACGGAACCTGGCAGAAACACTGTGGGCCCCTACTGGCCCTTGCGGGCACTTGCAGAACTCTGCAGGAACCCACGGAACTTTATGGAACCCTGCCAGCCCCTACGGAAGCCTAAAGACCATTGCAGGCAGTTACGGAACGGTACAGGGCCCTAGGGAACTTTACCAGCCACTATGGAACTCTACGGGCCCCTACGGAACCCTGCAGAACCCTCCAGAACCTTACAGAATCCCACGGATTCCTACAGACTCCTGCGGGCACTTACTCAACCCTAGAGGACCCTACGGAACACTACTGGCTCCTGCGGTACTCCACAGGCCTCTAGGGAACCTACGAAGCTCTACGGAACCCTATGGATCCTTACGGCACAGTATGGGCCCCTTCAGACCTCTGCGGGCGCTTATGGAAACCTACAGGACCCTACCGAAACTGTACGAGACTCTACAGGCCCCTAGGGAACACCACAGGCCCCTACGGAACCCTACACAACCCTCCAGAAACATATGGCACCCTACAAGCTCCTACCAACCCCTGCGGGCACTTACATAACCCTACAGGTCCCTACGGAAATCTACGGGACTCTACGGGCCCCTAGGGAACCCTACAGATTTCAACGGAACCCTATGAGGCCCTCTGGAACCCTACAGAATACTCCAGGACCCGACAGCACTCTACAAGACCCTTAGCAACACAACGGAACCTCACTAAAACCCTATGGGCTCCTACAGAACACTGTAGGTGCCTACGGAACCCTACAGACCCCTACAGAATACTACCAGCCACTACAGAAAAATATGGCCCCTACGGAACTCTACGGAACCTGGCAGAAACACTGTGGGCCCCTACAGGCCCTTGCGGGCACTTGCAGAACTCTGCAGGAACCCACGGAACTTTATGGAACCCTACCAGCCCTTACGGAAGCCTAAAGACCATTGCAGGCAGTTACGGAACGGTACAGGGCCCTAGGGAACTTTACCAGCCACTACGGAACTCTACGGGCCCCTACGGAACCCTGCAGAACCCTCCAGAACCTTATAGAATCCCACGGATTCCTACAGACTCCTGCGGGCACTTACTCAACCCTAGAGGACCCTACGGAACACTGCCAGCTCCTATGGAAGGAACCTTACGGGCCCCTACAGAACACTACTGGCTCCTGCGGTACTCCACAGGCCTCTAGGGAAACTACGAAGCTCTACGGAGCCCTATGGATCCTTACAGAACAGTACGGGCCCCTTCAGACCTCTGCGGGCGCTTATGGAAACCTACAGGACCCTACGGAACTGTACGAGACTCTACAGGCCCCTAGGGAACACCACAGGCCCCTACGGAACCGTACGAGACTCTACAGGCCCTTAGGGAACACCACAGGCCCCTACGGAACCCTACACAACCCTCTGGAAACTTATGGAACCCTACAAGCTCCTACCAACCCCTGCGAGCACTTACACAACCCTACAGGTCCCTACGGCAATCTACGGGACTCTATGGGCCCCTAGGGAACCCTACAGATTTCGACGGAACCCTACGAGCCCCTCTGGAACCCTACAGAATACTCCAGGACCCGACAGCACTCTACAAGACCCTTAGCAACACAACGGAACCTCACTAAAACCCTATGGGCTCCTACAGAACACTGTAGGTGCCTACGGAAACCTACAGACCCCTACAGAATACTACCAGCCACTACAGAAAAATATGGCCCCTACGGAACTCTACGGAACCTGGCAGAAACACTGTGGGCCCCTACAGGCCCTTGCGGGCACTTGCAGAACTCTGCAGGAACCCACGGAACTTTATGGAACCCTACCAGCCCCTACGGAAGCCTAAAGACCCTTGCAGGCAGTTACGGAACGGTACAGGGCCCTAGGGAACTTTACCAGCCACTACGGAACTCTACGGGCCCCTACGGAACCCTGCAGAACCCTCCAGAACCTTACAGAATCCCATGGATTCCTACAGACTCCTGCGGGCACTTACTCAACGCTAGAGGACCCTACGGAACACTGCCAGCTCCTATGGAAGGAACCCTACGGGCCCCTACAGAACACTACTGGCTCCTGCGGTACTCCAGAGGCCTCTAGGGAACCTACGAAGCTCTACGGAACCCTATGGATCCTTACGGCACAGTACGGGCCCCTTCAGACCTCTGCGGGCGCTTATGGAAACCTACAGGACCCTACCGAAACTGTACGAGACTCTACAGGCCCCTAGGGAACACCACAGGCCCCTACGGAACCCTACACAACCCTCCAGAAACATATGGCACCCTACAAGCTCCTACCAACCCCTGCGGGCACTTACATAACCCTACAGGCCCCTACGGAAATCTACGGGACTCTACGGGCCCCTAGGGAACCCTATAGATTTCGACGGAACTTTACGAGCCCCTCTGGAACCCTACAGAATACTCCAGGACCCGACAGCAATCTACAAGACCCTTAGCAACACAACGGAACCTCACTAAAACCCTATGGGCTCCTACAGAACACTGTAGGTGCCTACGGAAACCTACAGACCCCTACAGAATACTACCAACCACTACAGAAAAATATGGCCCCTACGGAACTCTACGGAACCTGGCAGAAACACTGTGGGCCCCTACTGGCCCTTGCGGGCACTTGCAGAACTCTGCAGGAACCCACGGAACTTTATGGAACCCTGCCAGCCCCTACGGAAGCCTAAAGACCATTGCAGGCAGTTACGGAACGGTACAGGGCCCTAGGGAACTTTACCAGCCACTATGGAACTCTACGGGCCCCTACGGAACCCTGCAGAACCCTCCAGAACCTTACAGAATCCCACGGATTCCTACAGACTCCTGCGGGCACTTACTCAACCCTAGAGGACCCTACGGAACACTACTGGCTCCTGCGGTACTCCACAGGCCTCTAGGGAACCTACGAAGCTCTACGGAACCCTATGGATCCTTACGGCACAGTACGGGCCCCTTCAGACCTCTGCGGGCGCTTATGGAAACCTACAGGACCCTACCGAAACTGTACGAGACTCTACAGGCCCCTAGGGAACACCACAGGCCCCTACGGAACCCTACACAACCCTCCAGAAACATATGGCACCCTACAAGCTCCTACCAACCCCTGCGGGCACTTACATAACCCTACAGGTCCCTACGGAAATCTACGGGACTCTACGGGCCCCTAGGGAACCCTACAGATTTCAACGGAACCCTATGAGGCCCTCTGGAACCCTACAGAATACTCCAGGACCCGACAGCACTCTACAAGACCCTTAGCAACACAACGGAACCTCACTAAAACCCTATGGGCTCCTACAGAACACTGTAGGTGCCTACGGAACCCTACAGACCCCTACAGAATACTACCAGCCACTACAGAAAAATATGGCCCCTACGGAACTCTACGGAACCTGGCAGAAACACTGTGGGCCCCTACAGGCCCTTGCGGGCACTTGCAGAACTCTGCAGGAACCCACGGAACTTTATGGAACCCTACCAGCCCTTACGGAAGCCTAAAGACCATTGCAGGCAGTTACGGAACGGTACAGGGCCCTAGGGAACTTTACCAGCCACTACGGAACTCTACGGGCCCCTACGGAACCCTGCAGAACCCTCCAGAACCTTATAGAATCCCACGGATTCCTACAGACTCCTGCGGGCACTTACTCAACCCTAGAGGACCCTACGGAACACTGCCAGCTCCTATGGAAGGAACCTTACGGGCCCCTACAGAACACTACTGGCTCCTGCGGTACTCCACAGGCCTCTAGGGAAACTACGAAGCTCTACGGAGCCCTATGGATCCTTACAGAACAGTACGGGCCCCTTCAGACCTCTGCGGGCGCTTATGGAAACCTACAGGACCCTACGGAACTGTACGAGACTCTACAGGCCCCTAGGGAACACCACAGGCCCCTACGGAACCGTACGAGACTCTACAGGCCCTTAGGGAACACCACAGGCCCCTACGGAACCCTACACAACCCTCTGGAAACTTATGGAACCCTACAAGCTCCTACCAACCCCTGCGAGCACTTACACAACCCTACAGGTCCCTACGGCAATCTACGGGACTCTATGGGCCCCTAGGGAACCCTACAGATTTCGACGGAACCCTACGAGCCCCTCTGGAACCCTACAGAATACTCCAGGACCCGACAGCACTCTACAAGACCCTTAGCAACACAACGGAACCTCACTAAAACCCTATGGGCTCCTACAGAACACTGTAGGTGCCTACGGAAACCTACAGACCCCTACAGAATACTACCAGCCACTACAGAAAAATATGGCCCCTACGGAACTCTACGGAACCTGGCAGAAACACTGTGGGCCCCTACAGGCCCTTGCGGGCACTTGCAGAACTCTGCAGGAACCCACGGAACTTTATGGAACCCTACCAGCCCCTACGGAAGCCTAAAGACCCTTGCAGGCAGTTACGGAACGGTACAGGGCCCTAGGGAACTTTACCAGCCACTACGGAACTCTACGGGCCCCTACGGAACCCTGCAGAACCCTCCAGAACCTTACAGAATCCCATGGATTCCTACAGACTCCTGCGGGCACTTACTCAACGCTAGAGGACCCTACGGAACACTGCCAGCTCCTATGGAAGGAACCCTACGGGCCCCTACAGAACACTACTGGCTCCTGCGGTACTCCAGAGGCCTCTAGGGAACCTACGAAGCTCTACGGAACCCTATGGATCCTTACGGCACAGTACGGGCCCCTTCAGACCTCTGCGGGCGCTTATGGAAACCTACAGGACCCTACCGAAACTGTACGAGACTCTACAGGCCCCTAGGGAACACCACAGGCCCCTACGGAACCCTACACAACCCTCCAGAAACATATGGCACCCTACAAGCTCCTACCAACCCCTGCGGGCACTTACATAACCCTACAGGCCCCTACGGAAATCTACGGGACTCTACGGGCCCCTAGGGAACCCCTCAGATTTCGACGGAACCCTACCAGCCCCTCTGGAACCCTACAGAATACTCCAGGACCCGACAGCACTCTACAAGACCCTTAGCAACACAACGGAACCTCACTAAAACCCTATGGGCTCCTACAGAACACTGCAGGTGCCTACGGAACCCTAGAGACCCCTACGGAACCCTACAGACACCTGCGGGCACTTACGGAACACTGCAGGCCCCTACGGAACCCTACAGGTCCATACAGAACCCCACAGGGCCCTACGGAACTTTACCAGCCACTACGGAACTCTACGGGCCCCTACGGAACCCTGCAGAACCCTCCGGAATCTGACAGAATCCCACAGACTCCTACAGACTTCTGCGGGCACTTAAACAACCCTACAGGCCCCTACGGAAATCTATGGGACTCTACGGGCCCCTAGGGAACCCTTCAGATTTCGACGGAACCCTACAAGGCCCTCTGGAACCCTACAGAATACTCCAGGACCCGACAGAACTCTACAAGACCCTTAGCAACACAACGGAACCTCACTAAAACCCTATGGGCTCCTACAAAACACTGTAGGTGCCTACGGAACCCTACAGACCCGTACAGACACCTACGGGCACTTACAGAACACTGCAGGCCCCTATGGAACCCTACAGGTCCATACAGAACCCCACAGGGCCCTACGGAACTTTACCAGCCACTACGGAACTCTACAGGTCCCTACGGAACCCTGCAGAACCCTCCAGAACCTTACGGAATCCCACAGACTCCTACAGACTTCTGCGGGCACTTACACAACCGTACAGGCCCCTACGCAACACTGCCAGCCCCTGTTGAAGGAACCCTACGGGCCCCTACAGAACACTACTGGCTCCTGCGGTACTCCACAGGCCTCTAGGGAACCTACGAAGCTCTACGGAACCCTATGGATCCTTACGGAACAGTATGGGCCCCTTCAGACCTCTGTGGGCGCTTATGGAAACCTACAGGACCCTACAGAACTGTACGAGACTCTACAGGCCCCTAGGGAACACCACAGGCCCCTACGGAACCCTACACAACCCTCCGGAAACATATGGCACCCTACAAGCTCCTACCAACCCCTGCGGGCACTTACATAACCCTACAGGTCCCTACGGAAATCTACGGGACTCTACGGGCCCCTAGGGAACCCTACAGATTTCGACGGAACCCTACGAGGCCCTCTGGAACCCTACAGAATACTCCAGGACCCGACAGCACTCTACAAGACCCTTAGCAACACAACGGAACCTCACTAAAACCCTATGGGCTCCTACAGAACACTGCAGGTGCCTACGAAAACCTGCAGGCCCCTACGGAACCCTACAGACATCTGCGGGCACTTACAGAACACTGCAGGCCCCTACGGAACGCTACAGGTCCATGCAGAACCCCACAGGGCCCTACGGAACTTTACCAGCCACTACGGAACTCTACGGGTCCCTATGGAACCCTGCAGAACCCTCCAGAACCTTACAGAATCCCACAGACTCCTACAGACTTCTGCGGGCACTTACACAAGCCTACAGGTCCCTACGGAAATCTACGGGACTCTATGGGCCCCTAGGGAACCCTTCAGATTTCGAGGGAACCCTACCAGCCCCTCTGGAACCCTACAGAATACTCCAGGACCCGACAGCACTCTACAAGACCCTTAGCAACACAACGGAACCTCACTAAAACCCTATGGGCTCCTACAGAACACTGCAGGCGCCTACGGAACCCTACAGACCCCTACAGAATACTACCACCACTACAGAAAAATATGGCCCCTACGGAACTCTACGGAACCTGGCAGAAACACTGTGGGCCCCTACAGGCCCTTGCGGGCACTTGCAGAACTCTGCAGGAACCCACGGAACTTTATGGAACCCTACCAGCCCCTACGGAAGCCTAAAGACCCTTGCAGGCAGTTACAGAACGGTACAGGGCCCTAGGGAACTTTACCAGCCACTACGGAACTCTACGGGCCCCTACGGAACCCTGCAGAACCCTCCAGAACCTTACAGAATCCCACGGATTCCTACAGACTCCTGCGGGCACTTACTCAACCCTAGAGGACCCTACGGAACACTGCCAGCTCCTATGGAAGGAACCCTACGGGCCCCTACAGAACACTACTGGCTCCTGCGGTACTCCAGAGGCCTCTAGGGAACCTACGAAGCTCTACGGAACCCTATGGATCCTTACGGCACAGTACGGGCCCCTTCAGACCTCTGCGGGCGCTTATGGAAACCTACAGGACCCTACGGAACTGTACGAGACTCTACAGGCCCCTAGGGAACACCACAGGCCCCTACGGAACCCTACACAACCCTCCGGAAACATATGGCACCCTACAAGCTCCTACCAACCCCTGCGGGCACTTACACAACCCTACAGGCCCCTACGGAAATCTATGGGACTCTACGGGCCCCTAGGGAACCCTTCAGATTTCGACGGAACCCTACCAGCCCCTCTGGAACCCTACAGAATACTCCAGGACCCGACAGCACTCTACAAGACCCTTAGCAACACAACGGAACCTCACTAAAACCCTATGGGCTCCTACAGAACACTGCAGGTGCCTACGGAACCCTACAGACCCGTACAGACACCTACGGGCGCTTACAGAACACTGCAGGCCCCTACGGAACCCTACAGGTCCATACAGAACCCCACAGGGCCCTACGGAACTTTACCAGCCACTATGGAACTCTACGGGTCCCTACGGAACCCTGCAGAACCCTCCGGAATCTGACAGAATCCCACAGACTCCTACAGACTTCTGCGGGCACTTAAACAACCCTACAGGCCCCTACGGAAATCTATGGGACTCTACGGGCCCCTAGGGAACCCTTCAGATTTCGATGGAACCCTACAAGGCCCTCTGGAACCCTACAGAATACTCCAGGACCCGACAGCACTCTACAAGACCCTTAGCAACACAACGGAACCTCACTAAAACCCTATGGGCTCCTACAGAACACTGTAGGTGCCTACGGAACCCTACAGACCCGTACAGACACCTACGGGCACTTACAGAACACTGCAGGCCCCTATGGAACCCTACAGGTCCATACAGAACCCCACAGGGCCCTACGGAACTTTACCAGCCACTACGGAACTCTACGGGCCCCTACAGAACCCTGCAGAACCCTCCAGAACCTTACAGAATCCCACGGATTCCTACAGACTCCTGCGGGCACTTACTCAACCCTAGAGGACCCTACGGAACACTACTGGCTCCTGCGGTACTCCAGAGGCCTCTAGGGAACCTACGAAGCTCTACGGAACCCTATGGATCCTTACGGAACAGTATGGGCCCCTTCAGACCTCTGCGGGCGCTTATGGAAACCTACAGGACCCTACGGAACTGTACGAGACTCTACAGGCCCCTAGGGAACACCACAGGCCCCTACGGAACCCTACACAACCCTCCGGAAACATATGGCACCCTACAAGCTCCTACCAACCCCTGCGGGCACTTACATAACCCTACAGGTCCCTACGGAAATCTACAGGACTCTACGGGCCCCTAGGGAACCCTACAGATTTCGACGGAACCCTACGAGGCCCTCTGGAACCCTACAGAATACTCCAGGACCCGACAGCACTCTACAAGACCCTTAGCAACACAACGGAACCTCACTAAAACCCTATGGGCTCCTACAGAACACTGTAGGTGCCTACGGAACCCTACAGACCCGTACAGACACCTACGGGCGCTTACAGAACACTGCAGGCCCCTACGGAACCCTACAGGTCCATACAGAACCCCACAGGGCCCTACGGAACTTCACCAGCCACTATGGAACTCTACGGGTCCCTACGGAACCCTGCAGAACCCTCCGGAATCTGACAGAATCCCACAGACTCCTACAGACTTCTGCGGGCACTTAAACAACCCTACAGGCCCCTACGGAAATCTATGGGACTCTACGGGCCCCTAGGGAACCCTTCAGATTTCGATGGAACCCTACAAGGCCCTCTGGAACCCTACAGAATACTCCAGGACCCAACAGAACTCTACAAGACCCTTAGCAACACAACGGAACCTCACTAAAACCCTATGGGCTCCTACAGAACACTGTAGGTGCCTACGGAACCCTACAGACCCGTACAGACACCTACGGGCACTTACAGAACACTGCAGGCCCCTATGGAACCCTACAGGTCCATACAGAACCCCACAGGGCCCTACGGAACTTTACCAGCCACTACGGAACTCTACGGGCCCCTACAGAACCCTGCAGAACCCTCCAGAACCTTACAGAATCCCACGGATTCCTACAGACGCCTGCGGGCACTTACTCAACCCTAGAGGACCCTACGGAACACTACTGGCTCCTGCGGTACTCCACAGGCCTCTAGGGAACCTACGAAGCTCTACGGAACCCTATGGATCCTTACGGAACAGTATGGGCCCCTTCAGACCTCTGCGGGCGCTTATGGAAACCTACAGGCCCCTACGGAACCGTACGAGACTCTACAGGCCCTTAGGGAACACCACAGGCCCCTACGGAACCCTACACAACCCTCTGGAAACTTATGGAACCCTACAAGCTCCTACCAACCCCTGCGAGCACTTACACAACCCTACAGGTCCCTACGGAAATCTACGGGACTCTATGGGCCCCTAGGGAACCCTACAGATTTCGACGGAACCCTACGAGCCCCTCTGGAACCCTACAGAATACTCCAGGACCCGACAGCACTCTACAACACCCTTAGCAACACAACGGAACCTCACTAAAACCCTATGGGCTCCTACAGAACACTGTAGGTGCCTACGGAAACCTACAGACCCCTACAGAATACTACCAGCCACTACAGAAAAATATGGCCCCTACGGAACTCTACGGAACCTGGCAGAAACACTGTGGGCCCCTACAGGCCCTTGCGGGCACTTGCAGAACTCTGCAGGAACCCACGGAACTTTATGGAACCCTACCAGCCCCTACGGAAGCCTAAAGACCCTTGCAGGCAGTTACGGAACGGTACAGGGCCCTAGGGAACTTTACCAGCCACTACGGAACTCTACGGGCCCCTACGGAACCCTGCAGAACCCTCCAGAACCTTACAGAATCCCATGGATTCCTACAGACTCCTGCGGGCACTTACTCAACGCTAGAGGACCCTACGGAACACTGCCAGCTCCTATGGAAGGAACCCTACGGGCCCCTACAGAACACTACTGGCTCCTGCGGTACTCCACAGGCCTCTAGGGAACCTACGAAGCTCTACGGAACCCTATGGATCCTTACGGCACAGTACGGGCCCCTTCAGACCTCTGCGGGCGCTTATGGAAACCTACAGGACCCTACCGAAACTGTACGAGACTCTACAGGCCCCTAGGGAACACCACAGGCCCCTACGGAACCCTACACAACCCTCCGGAAACATATGGCACCCTACAAGCTCCTACCAACCCCTGCGGGCACTTACATAACCCTACAGGTCCCTACGGAAATCTACAGGACTCTACGGGCCCGTAGGGAACCCTATAGATTTCGACGGAACCCTATGAGGCCCTCTGGAACCCTACAGAATACTCCAGGACCCGACAGCACTCTACAAGACCCTTAGCAACACAACGGAACCTCACGAAAACCCTATGGGCTCCTACAGAACACTGTAGGTGCCTACGGAAACCTACATACCCGTACAGACACCTACGGGCACTTACAGAACACTGCAGACCCCTACGGAACCCTACAGGTCCATACAGAACCCCACAGGGCCCTACGGAACTTTACCAGCCACTATGGAACTCTACGGGTCCCTACGGAACCCTGCAGAACCCTCCAGAACCTTACGGAATCCCACAGACTCCTACAGACTTCTGCGGGCACTTACACAACCGTACAGGCCCCTACGCAACACTGCCAGCCCCTGTTGAAGGAACCCTACGGGCCCCTACAGAACACTACTGGCTCCTGCGGTACTCCACAGGCCTCTAGGGAACCTACGAAGCTCTACGGAACCCTATGGATCCTTACGGAACAGTATGGGCCCCTTCAGACCTCTGTGGGCGCTTATGGAAACCTACAGGACCCTACAGAACTGTACGAGACTCTACAGGCCCCTAGGGAACACCACAGGCCCCTACGGAACCCTACACAACCCTCCGGAAACATATGGCACCCTACAAGCTCCTACCAACGCCTGCGGGCACTTACATAACCCTACAGGTCCCTACGGAAATCTACGGGACTCTACGGGCCCCTAGGGAACCCTACAGATTTCGACGGAACCCTACGAGGCCCTCTGGAACCCTACAGAATACTCCAGGACCCGACAGCACTCTACAAGACCCTTAGCAACACAACGGAACCTCACTAAAACCCTATGGGCTCCTACAGAACACTGCAGGTGCCTACGAAAACCTGCAGGCCCCTACGGAACCCTACAGACATCTGCGGGCACTTACAGAACACTGCAGGCCCCTACGGAACGCTACAGGTCCATGCAGAACCCCACAGGGCCCTACGGAACTTTACCAGCCACTACGGAACTCTACGGGTCCCTATGGAACCCTGCAGAACCCTCCAGAACCTTACAGAATCCCACAGACTCCTACAGACTTCTGCGGGCACTTACACAACCCTACAGGTCCCTACGGAAATCTACGGGACTCTATGGGCCCCTAGGGAACCCTATAGATTTCGATGGAACCCTATGAGGCCCTCTGGAACCCTACAGAATACTCCAGGACCCGACAGCACTCTACAAGACCCTTAGCAACACAACGGAACCTCACTAAAACCCTATGGGCTCCTACAGAACACTGCAGACGCCTACGGAACCCTACAGACCCCTACAGAATACTACCACCACTACAGAAAAATATGGCCCCTACGGAACTCTACGGAACCTGGCAGAAACACTGTGGGCCCCTACAGGCCCTTGCGGGCACTTGCAGAACTCTGCAGGAACCCACGGAACTTTATGGAACCCTACCAGCCCCTACGGAAGCCTAAAGACCCTTGCAGGCAGTTACGGAACGGTACAGGGCCCTAGGGAACTTTACCAGCCACTACGGAACTCTACGGGCCCCTACGGAACCCTGCAGAACCCTCCAGAACCTTACAGAATCCCACGGATTCCTACAGACTCCTGCGGGCACTTACTCAACCCTAGAGGACCCTACGGAACACTGCCAGCTCCTATGGAAGGAACCCTACGGGCCCCTACAGAACACTACTGGCTCCTGCGGTACTCCACAGGCCTCTAGGGAACCTACGAAGCTCTACGGAACCCTATGGATCCTTACGGCACAGTACGGGCCCCTTCAGACCTCTGCGGGCGCTTATGGAAACCTACAGGACCCTACGGAACTGTACGAGACTCTACAGGCCCCTAGGGAACACCACAGGCCCCTACGGAACCCTACACAACCCTCCGGAAACATATGGCACCCTACAAGCTCCTACCAACCCCTGCGGGCACTTACACAACCCTACAGGCCCCTACGGAAATCTATGGGACTCTACGGGCCCCTAGGGAACCCTTCAGATTTCGACGGAACCCTACCAGCCCCTCTGGAACCCTACAGAATACTCCAGGACCCGACAGCACTCTACAAGACCCTTAGCAACACAACGGAACCTCACTAAAACCCTATGGGCTCCTACAGAACACTGCAGGTGCCTACGGAACCCTACAGACCCGTACAGACACCTACGGGCACTTACAGAACACTGCAGGCCCCTACGGAACCCTACAGGTCCATACAGAACCCCACAGGGCCCTACGGAACTTTACCAGCCACTATGGAACTCTACGGGTCCCTACGGAACCCTGCAGAACCCTCCGGAATCTGACAGAATCCCACAGACTCCTACAGACTTCTGCGGGCACTTAAACAACCCTACAGGCCCCTACGGAAATCTATGGGACTCTACGGGCCCCTAGGGAACCCTTCAGATTTCGACGGAACCCTACAAGGCCCTCTGGAACCCTACAGAATACTCCAGGACCCGACAGAACTCTACAAGACCCTTAGCAACACAACGGAACCTCACTAAAACCCTATGGGCTCCTACAGAACACTGCAGGTGCCTACGGAACCCTACTGACCCCTACGGAACCCTACAGACACCTACGGGCACTTACGGAACCCTGCAGGCCCCTACGGAACCCTACAGGTCCATACAGAACCCCACAGGGCCCTACGGAACTTTACCCGCCACTGCGGAACTCTACAGGTCCCTACGGAACCCTGCAGAACCCTCCAGAACCTTACAGAATCCCACAGACTCCTACAGACTTCTGCGGGCACTTACACAACCGTACAGGCCCCTACGCAACACTGCCAGCCCCTGTTGAAGGAACCCTACGGGCCCCTACAGAACACTACTGGCTCCTGCGGTACTCCACAGGCCTCTAGGGAACCTACGAAGCTCTACGGAACCCTATGGATCCTTACGGCACAGTACGGGCCCCTTCAGACCTCTGCGGGCGCTTATGGAAACCTACAGGACCCTACCGAAACTGTACGAGACTCTACAGGCCCCTAGGGAACACCACAGGCCCCTACGGAACCCTACACAACCCTCCGGAAACATATGGCACCCTACAAGCTCCTACCAACCCCTGCGGGCACTTACACAACCCTACAGGCCCCTACGGAAATCTACGGGACTCTACGGGCCCCTAGGGAACCCCTCAGATTTCGACGGAACCCTACCAGCCCCTCTGGAACCCTACAGAATACTCCAGGACCCGACAGCACTCTACAAGACCCTTAGCAACACAACGGAACCTCACTAAAACCCTATGGGCTCCTACAGAACACTGCAGGTGCCTACGGAACCCTAGAGACCCCTACGGAACCCTACAGACACCTGCTAGCACTTACGGAACCCTGCAGGCCCCTACGGAACCCTACAGGTCCATACAGAACCCCACAGGGCCCTACGGAACTTTACCAGCCACTACGGAACTCTACGGGTCCCTATGGAACCCTGCAGAACCCTCCAGAACCTTACAGAATCCCACAGACTCCTACAGACTTCTGCGGGCACTTACACAACCCTACAGGTCCCTACGGAAATCTACGGGACTCTATGGGCCCCTAGGGAACCCTATAGATTTCGATGGAACCCTATGAGGCCCTCTGGAACCCTACAGAATACTCCAGGACCCGACAGCACTCTACAAGACCCTTAGCAACACAACGGAACCTCACTAAAACCCTATGGGCTCCTACAGAACACTGCAGGCGCCTACGGAACCCTACAGACCCCTACAGAATACTACCACCACTACAGAAAAATATGGCCCCTACGGAACTCTACGGAACCTGGCAGAAACACTGTGGGCCCCTACAGGCCCTTGCGGGCACTTGCAGAACTCTGCAGGAACCCACGGAACTTTATGGAACCCTACCAGCCCCTACGGAAGCCTAAAGACCATTGCAGGCAGTTACGGAACGGTACAGGGCCCTAGGGAACTTTACCAGCCACTACGGAACTCTACGGGCCCCTACGGAACCCTGCAGAACCCTCCAGAACCTTACGGAATCCCACGGATTCCTACAGACTCCTGCGGGCACTTACTCAACCCTAGAGGACCCTAGGGAACACTGCCAGCTCCTATGGAAGGAACCCTACGGGCCCCTACAGAACACTACTGGCTCCTGCGGTACTCCAGAGGCCTCTAGGGAACCTACGAAGCTCTACGGAACCCTATGGATCCTTACGGAACAGTATGGGCCCCTTCAGACCTCTGCGGGCGCTTATGGAAACCTACAGGACCCTACGGAACTGTACGAGACTCTACAGGCCCCTACGGAACCCTACACAACCCTCCGGAAACATATGGCACCCTACAAGCTCCTACCAACCCCTGCGGGCACTTACATAACCCTACAGGCCCCTACGGAAATCTACGGGACTCTACGGGCCCCTAGGGAACCCTACAGATTTCGACGGAACCCTACGAGGCCCTCTGGAACCCTACAGAATACTCCAGGACCCGACAGCACTCTACAAGACCCTTAGCAACACAACGGAACCTCACTAAAACCCTATGGGCTCCTACAGAACACTGCAGGTGCCTACGGAACCCTACTGACCCCTACAGAACCCTACAGACACCTGCGGGCACTTACGGAACCCTGCAGGCCCCTACGGAACCCTACAGGTCCATACAAAACCCCACAGGGCCCTACGGAACTTTACCCGCCACTGCGGAACTCTACAGGTCCCTACGGAACCCTGCAGAACCCTCCAGAACCTTACAGAATCCCACAGACTCCTACAGACTTCTGCGGGCACTTACACAACCGTACAGGCCCCTATGCAACACTGCCAGCCCCTGTTGAAGGAACCCTACGGGCCCCTACAGAACACTACTGGCTCCTGCGGTACTCCACAGGCCTCTAGGGAACCTACGAAGCTCTACGGAACCCTATGGATCCTTACGGCACAGTACGGGCCCCTTCAGACCTCTGCGGGCGCTTATGGAAACCTACAGGACCCTACCGAAACTGTACGAGACTCTACAGGCCCCTAGGGAACACCACAGGCCCCTACGGCACCCTACACAACCCTCCGGAAACATATGGCACCCTACAAGCTCCTACCAACCCCTGCGGGCACTTACACAACCCTACAGGCCCCTACGGAAATCTACGGGACTCTACGGGCCCCTAGGGAACCCCTCAGATTTCGACGGAACCCTACCAGCCCCTCTGGAACCCTACAGAATACTCCAGGACCCGACAGCACTCTACAAGACCCTTAGCAACACAACGGAACCTCACTAAAACCCTATGGGCTCCTACAGAACACTGCAGGTGCCTACGGAACCCTAGAGACCCCTACGGAACCCTACAGACACCTGCGGGCACTTACGGAACCCTGCAGGCCCCTACGGAACCCTACAGGTCCATACAGAACCCCACAGGGCCCTACGGAACTTTACCAGCCACTACGGAACTCTACGGGTCCCTATGGAACCCTGCAGAACCCTCCAGAACCTTACAGAATCCCACAGACTCCTACAGACTTCTGCGGGCACTTACACAAGCCTACAGGTCCCTACGGAAATCTACGGGACTCTATGGGCCCCTAGGGAACCCTATAGATTTCGATGGAACCCTATGAGGCCCTCTGGAACCCTACAGAATACTCCAGGACCCGACAGCACTCTACAAGACCCTTAGCAACACAACGGAACCTCACTAAAACCCTATGGGCTCCTACAGAACACTGCAGGCGCCTACGGAACCCTACAGACCCCTACAGAATACTACCACCACTACAGAAAAATATGGCCCCTACGGAACTCTACGGAACCTGGCAGAAACACTGTGGGCCCCTACAGGCCCTTGCGGGCACTTGCAGAACTCTGCAGGAACCCACGGAACTTTATGGAACCCTACCAGCCCCTACGGAAGCCTAAAGACCATTGCAGGCAGTTACGGAACGGTACAGGGCCCTAGGGAACTTTACCAGCCACTACGGAACTCTACGGGCCCCTACGGAACCCTGCAGAACCCTCCAGAACCTTACGGAATCCCACGGATTCCTACAGACTCCTGCGGGCACTTACTCAACCCTAGAGGACCCTACGGAACACTGCCAGCTCCTATGGAAGGAACCCTACGGGCCCCTACAGAACACTACTGGCTCCTGCGGTACTCCACAGGCCTCTAGGGAACCTACGAAGCTCTACGGAACCCTATGGATCCTTACGGAACAGTATGGGCCCCTTCAGACCTCTGCGGGCGCTTATGGAAACCTACAGGACCCTACGGAACTGTACGAGACTCTACAGGCCCCTACGGAACCCTACACAACCCTCCGGAAACATATGGCACCCTACAAGCTCCTACCAACCCCTGCGGGCACTTACACAACCCTACAGGCCCCTACGGAAATCTACGGGACTCTACGGGCCCCTAGGGAACCCCTCAGATTTCGACGGAACCCTACCAGCCCCTCTAAAACCCTACAGAATACTCCAGGACCCGACAGCACTCTACAAGACCCTTAGCAATACAACGGAACCTCACTAAAACCCTATGGGCTCCTACAGAACACTGCAGGTGCCTACGGAACCCTACAGACCCCTACGGAACCCTACAGACACCTGCGGGCACTTACGGAACCCTGCAGGCCCCTACGGAACCCTACAGGTCCATACAGAACCCCACAGGGCCCTACGGAACTTTACCAGCCACTACGGAACTCTACGGGTCCCTATGGAACCCTGCAGAACCCTCCAGAACCTTACAGAATCCCACAGACTCCTACAGACTTCTGCGGGCACTTACACAACCGTACAGGCCCCTACGCAACAGTGCCAGCCCCTGTTGAAGGAACCCTACGGGCCCCTACAGAACACTACTGGCTCCTGCGGTACTCCACAGGCCTCTAGGGAACCTACGAAGCTCTACGGAACCCTATGGATCCTTACGGCACAGTACGGGCCCCTTCAGAACTCTGCGGGCGCTTATGGAAACCTACAGGACCCTACGGAACTGTACGAGACTCTACAGGCCCTTAGGGAACACCACAGGCCCCTACGGAACCCTACAGAACCCTCCGGAAACATATGGCACCCTACAAGCTCCTACCAACCCCTGCGGGAACTTACATAACCCTACAGGCCCCTACGGAAATCTATGGGACTCTACGGGCCCCTAGGGAACCCTTCAGATTTCGACGGAACCCTACCAGCCCCTCTGGAACCCTACAGAATACTCCAGGACCCGACAGAACTCTACAAGACCCTTAGCAACACAACGGAACCTCACTAAAACCCTATGGGCTCCTACAGAACACTGTAGGTGCCTACGGAAACCTACAGACCCGTACAGACACCTACGGGCACTTACAGAACACTGCAGGCCCCTATGGAACCCTACAGGTCCATACAGAACCCCACAGGGCCCTACGGAACTTTACCCGCCACTGCGGAACTCTACAGGTCCCTACGGAACCCTGCAGAACCCTCCAGAACCTTACAGAATCCCACAGACTCCTACAGACTTCTGCGGGCACTTACACAACCGTACAGGCCCCTACGCAACACTGCCAGCCCCTGTTGAAGGAACCCTACGGGCCCCTACAGAACACTACTGGCTCCTGCGGTACTCCACAGGCCTCTAGGGAACCTACGAAGCTCTACGGAACCCTATGGATCCTTACGGCACAGTACGGGCCCCTTCAGACCTCTGCGGGCGCTTATGGAAACCTACAGGACCCTACCGAAACTGTACGAGACTCTACAGGCCCCTAGGGAACACCACAGGCCCCTACGGCACCCTACACAACCCCTCCGGAAACATATGGCACCCTACAAGCTCCTACCAACCCCTGCGGGCACTTACACAACCCTACAGGCCCCTACGGAAATCTACGGGACTCTACGGGCCCCTAGGGAACCCTTCAGATTTCGACGGAACCCTACCAGCCCCTCTGGAACCCTACAGAATACTCCAGGACCCGACAGCACTCTACAAGACCCTTAGCAATACAACGGAACCTCACTAAAACCCTATGGGCTCCTACAGAACACTGCAGGTGCCTACGGAACCCTAGAGACCCCTACGGAACCCTACAGACACCTGCGGGCACTTACGGAACCCTGCAGGCCCCTACGGAACCCTACAGGTCCATACAGAACCCCACAGGGCCCTACGGAACTTTACCAGCCACTACGGAACTCTACGGGCCCCTATGGAACCCTGCAGAACCCTCCAGAACCTTACAGAATCCCACAGACTCCTACAGACTTCTGCGGGCACTTACACAACCCTACAGGTCCCTACGAGACAAATCTACGGGACTCTATGGGCCCCTAGGGAACCCTATAGATTTCGATGGAACCCTATGAGGCCCTCTGGAACCCTACAGAATACTCCAGGACCCGACAGCAATCTACAAGACCCTTAGCAACACAACGGAACCTCACTAAAACCCTATGGGCTCCTACAGAACACTGCAGGCGCCTACGGAACCCTACAGACCCCTACAGAATACTACCACCACTACAGAAAAATATGGCCCCTACGGAACTCTACGGAACCTGGCAGAAACACTGTGGGCCCCTACAGGCCCTTGCGGGCACTTGCAGAACTCTGCAGGAACCCACGGAACTTTATGGAACCCTACCAGCCCCTACGGAAGCCTAAAGACCCTTGCAGGCAGTTACGGAACGGTACAGGGCCCTAGGGAACTTTACCAGCCACTACGGAACTCTACGGGCCCCTACGGAACCCTGCAGAACCCTCCAGAACCTTACAGAATCCCACGGATTCCTACAGACTCCTGCGGGCACTTACTCAACCCTAGAGGACCCTACGGAACACTGCCAGCTCCTATGGAAGGAACCCTACGGGCCCCTACAGAACACTACTGGCTCCTGCGGTACTCCAGAGGCCTCTAGGGAACCTACGAAGCTCTACGGAACCCTATGGATCCTTACGGCACAGTACGGGCCCCTTCAGACCTCTGCGGGCGCTTATGGAAACCTACAGGACCCTACGGAACTGTACGAGACTCTACAGGCCCCTACGGAACCCTACACAACCATCCGGAAACATATGGCACCCTACAAGCTCCTACCAACCCCTGCGGGCACTTACATAACCCTACAGGCCCCTACGGAAATCTACGGGACTCTACGGGCCCCTAGGGAACCCTACAGATTTCGACGGAACCCTACGAGGCCCTCTGGAACCCTACAGAATACTCCAGGACCCGACAGCACTCTACAAGACCCTTAGCAACACAACGGAACCTCACTAAAACCCTATGGGCTCCTACAGAACACTGCAGGTGCCTACGGAACCCTACTGACCCCTACAGAACCCTACAGACACCTGCGGGCACTTACGGAACCCTGCAGGCCCCTACGGAACCCTACAGGTCCATACAAAACCCCACAGGGCCCTACGGAACTTTACCCGCCACTGCGGAACTCTACAGGTCCCTACGGAACCCTGCAGAACCCTCCAGAACCTTACAGAATCCCACAGACTCCTACAGACTTCTGCGGGCACTTACACAACCGTACAGGCCCCTACGCAACACTGCCAGCCCCTGTTGAAGGAACCCTACGGGCCCCTACAGAACACTACTGGCTCCTGCGGTACTCCACAGGCCTCTAGGGAACCTACGAAGCTCTACGGAACCCTATGGATCCTTACGGCACAGTACGGGCCCCTTCAGACCTCTGCGGGCGCTTATGGAAACCTACAGGACCCTACCGAAACTGTACGAGACTCTACAGGCCCCTAGGGAACACCACAGGCCCCTACGGCACCCTACACAACCCTCCGGAAACATATGGCACCCTACAAGCTCCTACCAACCCCTGCGGGCACTTACACAACCCTACAGGCCCCTACGGAAATCTACGGGACTCTACGGGCCCCTAGGGAACCCCTCAGATTTCGACGGAACCCTACCAGCCCCTCTGGAACCCTACAGAATACTCCAGGACCCGACAGCACTCTACAAGACCCTTAGCAACACAACGGAACCTCACTAAAACCCTATGGGCTCCTACAGAACACTGCAGGTGCCTACGGAACCCTAGAGACCCCTACGGAACCCTACAGACACCTGCGGGCACTTACGGAACCCTGCAGGCCCCTACGGAACCCTACAGGTCCATACAGAACCCCACAGGGCCCTACGGAACTTTACCAGCCACTACGGAACTCTACGGGTCCCTATGGAACCCTGCAGAACCCTCCAGAACCTTACAGAATCCCACAGACTCCTACAGACTTCTGCGGGCACTTACACAAGCCTACAGGTCCCTACGGAAATCTACGGGACTCTATGGGCCCCTAGGGAACCCTATAGATTTCGATGGAACCCTATGAGGCCCTCTGGAACCCTACAGAATACTCCAGGACCCGACAGCACTCTACAAGACCCTTAGCAACACAACGGAACCTCACTAAAACCCTATGGGCTCCTACAGAACACTGCAGGCGCCTACGGAACCCTACAGACCCCTACAGAATACTACCACCACTACAGAAAAATATGGCCCCTACGGAACTCTACGGAACCTGGCAGAAACACTGTGGGCCCCTACAGGCCCTTGCGGGCACTTGCAGAACTCTGCAGGAACCCACGGAACTTTATGGAACCCTACCAGCCCCTACGGAAGCCTAAAGACCATTGCAGGCAGTTACGGAACGGTACAGGGCCCTAGGGAACTTTACCAGCCACTACGGAACTCTACGGGCCCCTACGGAACCCTGCAGAACCCTCCAGAACCTTACGGAATCCCACGGATTCCTACAGACTCCTGCGGGCACTTACTCAACCCTAGAGGACCCTACGGAACACTGCCAGCTCCTATGGAAGGAACCCTACGGGCCCCTACAGAACACTACTGGCTCCTGCGGTACTCCAGAGGCCTCTAGGGAACCTACGAAGCTCTACGGAACCCTATGGATCCTTACGGAACAGTATGGGCCCCTTCAGACCTCTGCGGGCGCTTATGGAAACCTACAGGACCCTACGGAACTGTACGAGACTCTACAGGCCCCTACGGAACCCTACACAACCCTCCGGAAACATATGGCACCCTACAAGCTCCTACCAACCCCTGCGGGCACTTACACAACCCTACAGGCCCCTACGGAAATCTACGGGACTCTACGGGCCCCTAGGGAACCCCTCAGATTTCGACGGAACCCTACCAGCCCCTCTAAAACCCTACAGAATACTCCAGGACCCGACAGCACTCTACAAGACCCTTAGCAATACAACGGAACCTCACTAAAACCCTATGGGCTCCTACAGAACACTGCAGGTGCCTACGGAACCCTACAGACCCCTACGGAACCCTACAGACACCTGCGGGCACTTACGGAACCCTGCAGGCCCCTACGGAACCCTACAGGTCCATACAGAACCCCACAGGGCCCTACGGAACTTTACCAGCCACTACGGAACTCTACGGGTCCCTATGGAACCCTGCAGAACCCTCCAGAACCTTACAGAATCCCACAGACTCCTACAGACTTCTGCGGGCACTTACACAACCGTACAGGCCCCTACGCAACAGTGCCAGCCCCTGTTGAAGGAACCCTACGGGCCCCTACAGAACACTACTGGCTCCTGCGGTACTCCACAGGCCTCTAGGGAACCTACGAAGCTCTACGGAACCCTATGGATCCTTACGGCACAGTACGGGCCCCTTCAGAACTCTGCGGGCGCTTATGGAAACCTACAGGACCCTACGGAACTGTACGAGACTCTACAGGCCCTTAGGGAACACCACAGGCCCCTACGGAACCCTACAGAACCCTCCGGAAACATATGGCACCCTACAAGCTCCTACCAACCCCTGCGGGAACTTACATAACCCTACAGGCCCCTACGGAAATCTATGGGACTCTACGGGCCCCTAGGGAACCCTTCAGATTTCGACGGAACCCTACCAGCCCCTCTGGAACCCTACAGAATACTCCAGGACCCGACAGAACTCTACAAGACCCTTAGCAACACAACGGAACCTCACTAAAACCCTATGGGCTCCTACAGAACACTGTAGGTGCCTACGGAAACCTACAGACCCGTACAGACACCTACGGGCACTTACAGAACACTGCAGGCCCCTATGGAACCCTACAGGTCCATACAGAACCCCACAGGGCCCTACGGAACTTTACCCGCCACTGCGGAACTCTACAGGTCCCTACGGAACCCTGCAGAACCCTCCAGAACCTTACAGAATCCCACAGACTCCTACAGACTTCTGCGGGCACTTACACAACCGTACAGGCCCCTACGCAACACTGCCAGCCCCTGTTGAAGGAACCCTACGGGCCCCTACAGAACACTACTGGCTCCTGCGGTACTCCACAGGCCTCTAGGGAACCTACGAAGCTCTACGGAACCCTATGGATCCTTACGGCACAGTACGGGCCCCTTCAGACCTCTGCGGGCGCTTATGGAAACCTACAGGACCCTACCGAAACTGTACGAGACTCTACAGGCCCCTAGGGAACACCACAGGCCCCTACGGCACCCTACACAACCCTCCGGAAACATATGGCACCCTACAAGCTCCTACCAACCCCTGCGGGCACTTACACAACCCTACAGGCCCCTACGGAAATCTACGGGACTCTACGGGCCCCTAGGGAACCCTTCAGATTTCGACGGAACCCTACCAGCCCCTCTGGAACCCTACAGAATACTCCAGGACCCGACAGCACTCTACAAGACCCTTAGCAATACAACGGAACCTCACTAAAACCCTATGGGCTCCTACAGAACACTGCAGGTGCCTACGGAACCCTAGAGACCCCTACGGAACCCTACAGACACCTGCGGGCACTTACGGAACCCTGCAGGCCCCTACGGAACCCTACAGGTCCATACAGAACCCCACAGGGCCCTACGGAACTTTACCAGCCACTACGGAACTCTACGGGTCCCTATGGAACCCTGCAGAACCCTCCAGAACCTTACAGAATCCCACAGACTCCTACAGACTTCTGCGGGCACTTACACAACCCTACAGGTCCCTACGGAAATCTACGGGACTCTATGGGCCCCTAGGGAACCCTATAGATTTCGATGGAACCCTATGAGGCCCTCTGGAACCCTACAGAATACTCCAGGACCCGACAGCACTCTACAAGACCCTTAGCAACACAACGGAACCTCACTAAAACCCTATGGGCTCCTACAGAACACTGCAGGCGCCTACGGAACCCTACAGACCCCTACAGAATACTACCACCACTACAGAAAAATATGGCCCCTACGGAACTCTACGGAACCTGGCAGAAACACTGTGGGCCCCTACAGGCCCTTGCGGGCACTTGCAGAACTCTGCAGGAACCCACGGAACTTTATGGAACCCTACCAGCCCCTACGGAAGCCTAAAGACCCTTGCAGGCAGTTACGGAACGGTACAGGGCCCTAGGGAACTTTACCAGCCACTACGGAACTCTACGGGCCCCTACGGAACCCTGCAGAACCCTCCAGAACCTTACAGAATCCCACGGATTCCTACAGACTCCTGCGGGCACTTACTCAACCCTAGAGGACCCTACGGAACACTGCCAGCTCCTATGGAAGGAACCCTACGGGCCCCTACAGAACACTACTGGCTCCTGCGGTACTCCACAGGCCTCTAGGGAACCTACGAAGCTCTACGGAACCCTATGGATCCTTACGGCACAGTACGGGCCCCTTCAGACCTCTGCGGGCGCTTATGGAAACCTACAGGACCCTACGGAACTCTACGAGACTCTACAGGCCCCTAGGGAACACCACAGGCCCCTACGGAACCCTACACAACCCTCCGGAAACATATGGCACCCTACAAGCTCCTACCAACCCCTGCGGGCACTTACACAACCCTACAGGCCCCTACGGAAATCTATGGGACTCTACGGGCCCCTAGGGAACCCTTCAGATTTCGACGGAACCCTACCAGCCCCTCTGGAACCCTACAGAATACTCCAGGACCCGACAGCACTCTACAAGACCCTTAGCAACACAACGGAACCTCACTAAAACCCTATGGGCTCCTACAGAACACTGCAGGTGCCTACGGAACCCTACAGACCCGTACAGACACCTACGGGCACTTACAGAACACTGCAGGCCCCTACGGAACCCTACAGGTCCATACAGAACCCCACAGGGCCCTACGGAACTTTACCAGCCACTATGGAACTCTACGGGTCCCTACGGAACCCTGCAGAACCCTCCGGAATCTGACAGAATCCCACAGACTCCTACAAACTTCTGCGGGCACTTAAACAACCCTACAGGCCCCTACGGAAATCTATGGGACTCTACGGGCCCCTAGGGAACCCTTCAGATTTCGACGGAACCCTACGAGCCCCTCTGGAACCCTACAGAATACTCCAGGACCCGACAGAACTCTACAAGACCCTTAGCAACACAACGGAACCTCACTAAAACCCTATGGGCTCCTACAGAACACTGCAGGTGCCTACGGAACCCTACTGACCCCTACGGAACCCTACAGACACCTACGGGCACTTACGGAACCCTGCAGACCCCTACGGAACCCTACAGGTCCATACAGAACCCCACAGGGCCCTACGGAACTTTACCCGCCACTGCGGAACTCTACAGGTCCCTACGGAACCCTGCAGAACCCTCCAGAACCTTACAGAATCCCACAGACTCCTACAGACTTCTGCGGGCACTTACACAACCGTACAGGCCCCTACGCAACACTGCCAGCCCCTGTTGAAGGAACCCTACGGGCCCCTACAGAACACTACTGGCTCCTGCGGTACTCCACAGGCCTCTAGGGAACCTACGAAGCTCTACGGAACCCTATGGATCCTTACGGCACAGTACGGGCCCCTTCAGACCTCTGCGGGCGCTTATGGAAACCTACAGGACCCTACCGAAACTGTACGAGACTCTACAGGCCCCTAGGGAACACCACAGGCCCCTACGGAACCCTACACAACCCTCCGGAAACATATGGCACCCTACAAGCTCCTACCAACCCCTGCGGGCACTTACATAACCCTACAGGCCCCTACGGAAATCTACGGGACTCTACGGGCCCCTAGGGAACCCCTCAGATTTCGACGGAACCCTACCAGCCCCTCTGGAACCCTACAGAATACTCCAGGACCCGACAGCACTCTACAAGACCCTTAGCAATACAACGGAACCTCACTAAAACCCTATGGGCTCCTACAGAACACTGCAGGTGCCTACGGAACCCTAGAGACCCCTACGGAACCCTACAGACACCTGCGGGCACTTACGGAACCCTGCAGGCCCCTACGGAACCCTACAGGTCCATACAGAACCCCACAGGGCCCTACGGAACTTTACCAGCCACTACGGAACTCTACGGGTCCCTATGGAACCCTGCAGAACCCTCCAGAACCTTACAGAATCCCACAGACTCCTACAGACTTCTGCGGGCACTTACACAAACCTACAGGTCCCTACGGAAATCTACGGGACTCTATAGGCCCCTAGGGAACCCTATAGATTTCGATGGAACCCTATGAGGCCCTCTGGAACCCTACAGAATACTCCAGGACCCGACAGCACTCTACAAGACCCTTAGCAACACAACGGAACCTCACTAAAACCCTATGGGCTCCTACAGAACACTGCAGGCGCCTACGGAACCCTACAGACCCCTACAGAATACTACCACCACTACAGAAAAATATGGCCCCTACGGAACTCTACGGAACCTGGCAGAAACACTGTGGGCCCCTACAGGCCCTTGCGGGCACTTGCAGAACTCTGCAGGAACCCACGGAACTTTATGGAACCCTACCAGCCCCTACGGAAGCCTAAAGACCATTGCAGGCAGTTACGGAATGGTACAGGGCCCTAGGGAACTTTACCAGCCACTACGGAACTCTACGGGCCCCTACGGAACCCTGCAGAACCCTCCAGAACCTTACGGAATCCCACGGATTCCTACAGACTCCTGCGGGCACTTACTCAACCCTAGAGGACCCTACGGAACACTGCCAGCTCCTATGGAAGGAACCCTACGGGCCCCTACAGAACACTACTGGCTCCTGCGGTACTCCAGAGGCCTCTAGGGAACCTACGAAGCTCTACGGAACCCTACGGATCCTTACGGAACAGTATGGGCCCCTTCAGACCTCTGCGGGCGCTTATGGAAACCTACAGGACCCTACGGAACTGTACGAGACTCTACAGGCCCCTACGGAACCCTACACAACCCTCCGGAAACATATGGCACCCTACAAGCTCCTACCAACCCCTGCGGGCACTTACATAACCCTACAGGCCCCTACGGAAATCTACGGGACTCTACGGGCCCCTAGGGAACCCTACAGATTTCGACGGAACCCTACGAGGCCCTCTGGAACCCTACAGAATACTCCAGGACCCGACAGCACTCTACAAGACCCTTAGCAACACAACGGAACCTCACTAAAACCCTATGGGCTCCTACAGAACACTGCAGGTGCCTACGGAACCCTACAGACCCCTACGGAACCCTACAGACACCTGCGGGCACTTACGGAACCCTGCAGGCCCCTACGGAACCCTACAGGTCCATACAAAACCCCACAGGGCCCTACGGAACTTTACCCGCCACTGCGGAACTCTACAGGTCCCTACGGAACCCTGCAGAACCCTCCAGAACCTTACAGAATCCCACAGACTCCTACAGACTTCTGCGGGCACTTACACAACCGTACAGGCCCCTACGCAACACTGCCAGCCCCTGTTGAAGGAACCCTACGGGCCCCTACAGAACACTACTGGCTCCTGCGGTACTCCACAGGCCTCTAGGGAACCTACGAAGCTCTACGGAACCCTATGGATCCTTACGGCACAGTACGGGCCCCTTCAGACCTCTGCGGGCGCTTATGGAAACCTACAGGACCCTACCGAAACTGTACGAGACTCTACAGGCCCCTAGGGAACACCACAGGCCCCTACGGAACCCTACACAACCCTCCGGAAACATATGGCACCCTACAAGCTCCTACCAACCCCTGCGAGCACTTACACAACCCTACAGGCCCCTACGGAAATCTACGGGACTCTACGGGCCCCTAGGGAACCCCTCAGATTTCGACGGAACCCTACCAGCCCCTCTGGAACCCTACAGAATACTCCAGGACCCGACAGCACTCTACAAGACCCTTAGCAATACAACGGAACCTCACTAAAACCCTATGGGCTCCTACAGAACACTGCAGGTGCCTACGGAACCCTAGAGACCCCTACGGAACCCTACAGACACCTGCGGGCACTTACGGAACCCTGCAGGCCCCTACGGAACCCTACAGGTCCATACAGAACCCCACAGGGCCCTACGGAACTTTACCAGCCACTACGGAACTCTACGGGTCCCTATGGAACCCTGCAGAACCCTCCAGAACCTTACAGAATCCCACAGACTCCTACAGACTTCTGCGGGCACTTACACAAACCTACAGGTCCCTACGGAAATCTACGGGACTCTATAGGCCCCTAGGGAACCCTATAGATTTCGATGGAACCCTATGAGGCCCTCTGGAACCCTACAGAATACTCCAGGACCCGACAGCACTCTACAAGACCCTTAGCAACACAACGGAACCTCACTAAAACCCTATGGGCTCCTACAGAACACTGCAGGCGCCTACGGAACCCTACAGACCCCCTACAGAATACTACCACCACTACAGAAAAATATGGCCCCTACGGAACTCTACGGAACCTGGCAGAAACACTGTGGGCCCCTACAGGCCCTTGCGGGCACTTGCAGAACTCTGCAGGAACCCACGGAACTTTATGGAACCCTACCAGCCCCTACGGAAGCCTAAAGACCATTGCAGGCAGTTACGGAACGGTACAGGGCCCTAGGGAACTTTACCAGCCACTACGGAACTCTACGGGCCCCTACGGAACCCTGCAGAACCCTCCAGAACCTTACGGAATCCCACGGATTCCTACAGACTCCTGCGGGCACTTACTCAACCCTAGAGGACCCTAGGGAACACTGCCAGCTCCTATGGAAGGAACCCTACGGGCCCCTACAGAACACTACTGGCTCCTGCGGTACTCCAGAGGCCTCTAGGGAACCTACGAAGCTCTACGGAACCCTACGGATCCTTACGGAACAGTATGGGCCCCTTCAGACCTCTGCGGGCGCTTATGGAAACCTACAGGACCCTACGGAACTGTACGAGACTCTACAGGCCCCTACGGAACCCTACACAACCCTCCGGAAACATATGGCACCCTACAAGCTCCTACCAACCCCTGCGGGCACTTACATAACCCTACAGGCCCCTACGGAAATCTACGGGACTCTACGGGCCCCTACGGAACCCTACAGATTTCGACGGAACCCTACGAGGCCCTCTGGAACCCTACAGAATACTCCAGGACCCGACAGCACTCTACAAGACCCTTAGCAACACAACGGAACCTCACTAAAACCCTATGGGCTCCTACAGAACACTGCAGGTGCCTACGGAACCCTACAGACCCCTACGGAACCCTACAGACACCTGCGGGCACTTACGGAACCCTGCAGGCCCCTACGGAACCCTACAGGTCCATACAAAACCCCACAGGGCCCTACGGAACTTTACCCGCCACTGCGGAACTCTACAGGTCCCTACGGAACCCTGCAGAACCCTCCAGAACCTTACAGAATCCCACAGACTCCTACAGACTTCTGCGGGCACTTACACAACCGTACAGGCCCCCTACGCAACACTGCCAGCCCCTGTTGAAGGAACCCTACGGGCCCCTACAGAACACTACTGGCTCCTGCGGTACTCCACAGGCCTCTAGGGAACCTACGAAGCTCTACGGAACCCTATGGATCCTTACGGCACAGTACGGGCCCCTTCAGACCTCTGCGGGCGCTTATGGAAACCTACAGGACCCTACCGAAACTGTACGAGACTCTACAGGCCCCTAGGGAACACCACAGGCCCCTACGGAACCCTACACAACCCTCCGGAAACATATGGCACCCTACAAGCTCCTACCAACCCCTGCGGGCACTTACACAACCCTACAGGCCCCTACGGAAATCTACGGGACTCTACGGGCCCCTAGGGAACCCCTCAGATTTCGACGGAACCCTACCAGCCCCTCTGGAACCCTACAGAATACTCCAGGACCCGACAGCACTCTACAAGACCCTTAGCAATACAACGGAACCTCACTAAAACCCTATGGGCTCCTACAGAACACTGCAGGTGCCTACGGAACCCTAGAGACCCCTACGGAACCCTACAGACACCTGCGGGCACTTACGGAACCCTGCAGGCCCCTACGGAACCCTACAGGTCCATACAGAACCCCACAGGGCCCTACGGAACTTTACCAGCCACTACGGAACTCTACGGGTCCCTATGGAACCCTGCAGAACCCTCCAGAACCTTACAGAATCCCACAGACTCCTACAGACTTCTGCGGGCACTTACACAAGCCTACAGGTCCCTACGGAAATCTACGGGACTCTATGGGCCCCTAGGGAACCCCTCAGATTTCGACGGAACCCTACCAGCCCCTCTGGAACCCTACAGAATACTCCAGGACCCGACAGCACTCTACAAGACCCTTAGCAACACAACAGAACCTCACTAAAACCCTATGGGCTCCTACAGAACACTGCAGGTGCCTACGGAACCCTACTGACCCCTACGGAACCCTACAGACACCTACGGGCACTTACGGAACCCTGCAGGCCCCTATGGAACCCTACAGGTCCATACAGAACCCCACAGGGCCCTACGGAACTTTACCCGCCACTGCGGAACTCTACAGGTCCCTACGGAACCCTGCAGAACCCTCCAGAACCTTACAGAATCCCACAGACTCCTACAGACTTCTGCGGGCACTTACACAACCGTACAGGCCCCTACGCAACACTGCCAGCCCCTGTTGAAGGAACCCTACGGGCCCCTACAGAACACTACTGGCTCCTGCGGTACTCCACAGGCCTCTAGGGAACCTACGAAGCTCTACGGAACCCTATGGATCCTTACGGCACAGTACGGGCCCCTTCAGACCTCTGCGGGCGCTTATGGAAACCTACAGGACCCTACCGAAACTGTACGAGACTCTACAGGCCCCTAGGGAACACCACAGGCCCCTACGGAACCCTACACAACCCTCCGGAAACATATGGCACCCTACAAGCTCCTACCAACCCCTGCGGGCACTTACATAACCCTACAGGCCCCTACGGAAATCTACGGGACTCTACGGGCCCCTAGGGAACCCCTCAGATTTCGACGGAACCCTACCAGCCCCTCTGGAACCCTACAGAATACTCCAGGACCCGACAGCACTCTACAAGACCCTTAGCAACACAACGGAACCTCACTAAAACCCTATGGGCTCCTACAGAACACTGCAGGTGCCTACGGAACCCTAGAGACCCCTACGGAACCCTACAGACACCTGCGGGCACTTACGGAACCCTGCAGGCCCCTACGGAACCCTACAGGTCCATACAGAACCCCACAGGGCCCTACGGAACTTTACCAGCCACTACGGAACTCTACGGGTCCCTATGGAACCCTGCAGAACCCTCCAGAACCTTACAGAATCCCACAGACTCCTACAGACTTCTGCGGGCACTTACACAAACCTACAGGTCCCTACGGAAATCTACGGGACTCTATAGGCCCCTAGGGAACCCTATAGATTTCGATGGAACCCTATGAGGCCCTCTGGAACCCTACAGAATACTCCAGGACCCGACAGCACTCTACAAGACCCTTAGCAACACAACGGAACCTCACTAAAACCCTATGGGCTCCTACAGAACACTGCAGGCGCCTACGGAACCCTACAGACCCCTACAGAATACTACCACCACTACAGAAAAATATGGCCCCTACGGAACTCTACGGAACCTGGCAGAAACACTGTGGGCCCCTACAGGCCCTTGCGGGCACTTGCAGAACTCTGCAGGAACCCACGGAACTTTATGGAACCCTACCAGCCCCTACGGAAGCCTAAAGACCATTGCAGGCAGTTACGGAATGGTACAGGGCCCTAGGGAACTTTACCAGCCACTACGGAACTCTACGGGCCCCTACGGAACCCTGCAGAACCCTCCAGAACCTTACGGAATCCCACGGATTCCTACAGACTCCTGCGGGCACTTACTCAACCCTAGAGGACCCTACGGAACACTGCCAGCTCCTATGGAAGGAACCCTACGGGCCCCTACAGAACACTACTGGCTCCTGCGGTACTCCAGAGGCCTCTAGGGAACCTACGAAGCTCTACGGAACCCTATGGATCCTTACGGAACAGTATGGGCCCCTTCAGACCTCTGCGGGCGCTTATGGAAACCTACAGGACCCTACGGAACTGTACGAGACTCTACAGGCCCCTACGGAACCCTACACAACCCTCCGGAAACATATGGCACCCTACAAGCTCCTACCAACCCCTGCGGGCACTTACATAACCCTACAGGCCCCTACGGAAATCTACGGGACTCTACGGGCCCCTAGGGAACCCTACAGATTTCGACGGAACCCTACGAGGCCCTCTGGAACCCTACAGAATACTCCAGGACCCGACAGCACTCTACAAGACCCTTAGCAACACAACGGAACCTCACTAAAACCCTATGGGCTCCTACAGAACACTGCAGGTGCCTACGGAACCCTACAGACCCCTACGGAACCCTACAGACACCTGCGGGCACTTACGGAACCCTGCAGGCCCCTACGGAACCCTACAGGTCCATACAAAACCCCACAGGGCCCTACGGAACTTTACCCGCCACTGCGGAACTCTACAGGTCCCTACGGAACCCTGCAGAACCCTCCAGAACCTTACAGAATCCCACAGACTCCTACAGACTTCTGCGGGCACTTACACAACCGTACAGGCCCCTACGCAACACTGCCAGCCCCTGTTGAAGGAACCCTACGGGCCCCTACAGAACACTACTGGCTCCTGCGGTACTCCACAGGCCTCTAGGGAACCTACGAAGCTCTACGGAACCCTATGGATCCTTACAGCACAGTACGGGCCCCTTCAGACCTCTGCGGGCGCTTATGGAAACCTACAGGACCCTACCGAAACTGTACGAGACTCTACAGGCCCCTAGGGAACACCACAGGCCCCTACGGAACCCTACACAACCCTCCGGAAACATATGGCACCCTACAAGCTCCTACCAACCCCTGCGGGCACTTACACAACCCTACAGGCCCCTACGGAAATCTACGGGGCTCTACGGGCCCCTAGGGAACCCCTCAGATTTCGACGGAACCCTACCAGCCCCTCTGGAACCCTACAGAATACTCCAGGACCCGACAGCACTCTACAAGACCCTTAGCAATACAACGGAACCTCACTAAAACCCTATGGGCTCCTACAGAACACTGCAGGTGCCTACGGAACCCTAGAGACCCCTACGGAACCCTACAGACACCTGCGGGCACTTACGGAACCCTGCAGGCCCCTACGGAACCCTACAGGTCCATACAGAACCCCACAGGGCCCTACGGAACTTTACCAGCCACTACGGAACTCTACGGGTCCCTATGGAACCCTGCAGAACCCTCCAGAACCTTACAGAATCCCACAGACTCCTACAGACTTCTGCGGGCACTTACACAAGCCTACAGGTCCCTACGGAAATCTACGGGACTCTATGGGCCCCTAGGGAACCCCTCAGATTTCGACGGAACCCTACCAGCCCCTCTGGAACCCTACAGAATACTCCAGGACCCGACAGCACTCTACAAGACCCTTAGCAACACAACGGAACCTCACTAAAACCCTATGGGCTCCTACAGAACACTGCAGGTGCCTACGGAACCCTACAGACCCGTACAGACACCTACGGGCACTTACAGAACACTGCAGGCCCCTACGGAACCCTACAGGTCCATACAGAACCCCACAGGGCCCTACGGAACTTTACCAGCCACTATGGAACTCTACGGGTCCCTACGGAACCCTGCAGAACCCTCCGGAATCTGACAGAATCCCACAGACTCCTACAAACTTCTGCGGGCACTTAAACAACCCTACAGGCCCCTACGGAAATCTATGGGACTCTACGGGCCCCTAGGGAACCCTTCAGATTTCGACGGAACCCTACGAGCCCCTCTGGAACCCTACAGAATACTCCAGGACCCGACAGAACTCTACAAGACCCTTAGCAACACAACGGAACCTCACTAAAACCCTATGGGCTCCTACAGAACACTGCAGGTGCCTACGGAACCCTACTGACCCCTACGGAACCCTACAGACACCTACGGGCACTTACGGAACCCTGCAGGCCCCTACGGAACCCTACAGGTCCATACAGAACCCCACAGGGCCCTACGGAACTTTACCCGCCACTGCGGAACTCTACAGGTCCCTACGGAACCCTGCAGAACCCTCCAGAACCTTACAGAATCCCACAGACTCCTACAGACTTCTGCGGGCACTTACACAACCGTACAGGCCCCTACGCAACACTGCCAGCCCCTGTTGAAGGAACCCTACGGGCCCCTACAGAACACTACTGGCTCCTGCGGTACTCCACAGGCCTCTAGGGAACCTACGAAGCTCTACGGAACCCTATGGATCCTTACGGCACAGTACGGGCCCCTTCAGACCTCTGCGGGCGCTTATGGAAACCTACAGGACCCTACCGAAACTGTACGAGACTCTACAGGCCCCTAGGGAACACCACAGGCCCCTACGGAACCCTACACAACCCTCCGGAAACATATGGCACCCTACAAGCTCCTACCAACCCCTGCGGGCACTTACATAACCCTACAGGCCCCTACGGAAATCTACGGGACTCTACGGGCCCCTAGGGAACCCCTCAGATTTCGACGGAACCCTACCAGCCCCTCTGGAACCCTACAGAATACTCCAGGACCCGACAGCACTCTACAAGACCCTTAGCAATACAACGGAACCTCACTAAAACCCTATGGGCTCCTACAGAACACTGCAGGTGCCTACGGAACCCTAGAGACCCCTACGGAACCCTACAGACACCTGCGGGCACTTACGGAACCCTGCAGGCCCCTACGGAACCCTACAGGTCCATACAGAACCCCACAGGGCCCTACGGAACTTTACCAGCCACTACGGAACTCTACGGGTCCCTATGGAACCCTGCAGAACCCTCCAGAACCTTACAGAATCCCACAGACTCCTACAGACTTCTGCGGGCACTTACACAAACCTACAGGTCCCTACGGAAATCTACGGGACTCTATAGGCCCCTAGGGAACCCTATAGATTTCGATGGAACCCTATGAGGCCCTCTGGAACCCTACAGAATACTCCAGGACCCGACAGCACTCTACAAGACCCTTAGCAACACAACGGAACCTCACTAAAACCCTATGGGCTCCTACAGAACACTGCAGGCGCCTACGGAACCCTACAGACCCCTACAGAATACTACCACCACTACAGAAAAATATGGCCCCTACGGAACTCTACGGAACCTGGCAGAAACACTGTGGGCCCCTACAGGCCCTTGCGGGCACTTGCAGAACTCTGCAGGAACCCACGGAACTTTATGGAACCCTACCAGCCCCTACGGAAGCCTAAAGACCATTGCAGGCAGTTACGGAATGGTACAGGGCCCTAGGGAACTTTACCAGCCACTACGGAACTCTACGGGCCCCTACGGAACCCTGCAGAACCCTCCAGAACCTTACGGAATCCCACGGATTCCTACAGACTCCTGCGGGCACTTACTCAACCCTAGAGGACCCTACGGAACACTGCCAGCTCCTATGGAAGGAACCCTACGGGCCCCTACAGAACACTACTGGCTCCTGCGGTACTCCAGAGGCCTCTAGGGAACCTACGAAGCTCTACGGAACCCTACGGATCCTTACGGAACAGTATGGGCCCCTTCAGACCTCTGCGGGCGCTTATGGAAACCTACAGGACCCTACGGAACTGTACGAGACTCTACAGGCCCCTACGGAACCCTACACAACCCTCCGGAAACATATGGCACCCTACAAGCTCCTACCAACCCCTGCGGGCACTTACATAACCCTACAGGCCCCTACGGAAATCTACGGGACTCTACGGGCCCCTAGGGAACCCTACAGATTTCGACGGAACCCTACGAGGCCCTCTGGAACCCTACAGAATACTCCAGGACCCGACAGCACTCTACAAGACCCTTAGCAACACAACGGAACCTCACTAAAACCCTATGGGCTCCTACAGAACACTGCAGGTGCCTACGGAACCCTACAGACCCCTACGGAACCCTACAGACACCTGCGGGCACTTACGGAACCCTGCAGGCCCCTACGGAACCCTACAGGTCCATACAAAAACCCCACAGGGCCCTACGGAACTTTACCCGCCACTGCGGAACTCTACAGGTCCCTACGGAACCCTGCAGAACCCTCCAGAACCTTACAGAATCCCACAGACTCCTACAGACTTCTGCGGGCACTTACACAACCGTACAGGCCCCTACGCAACACTGCCAGCCCCTGTTGAAGGAACCCTACGGGCCCCTACAGAACACTACTGGCTCCTGCGGTACTCCACAGGCCTCTAGGGAACCTACGAAGCTCTACGGAACCCTATGGATCCTTACGGCACAGTACGGGCCCCTTCAGACCTCTGCGGGCGCTTATGGAAACCTACAGGACCCTACCGAAACTGTACGAGACTCTACAGGCCCCTAGGGAACACCACAGGCCCCTACGGAACCCTACACAACCCTCCGGAAACATATGGCACCCTACAAGCTCCTACCAACCCCTGCGGGCACTTACACAACCCTACAGGCCCCTACGGAAATCTACGGGACTCTACGGGCCCCTAGGGAACCCCTCAGATTTCGACGGAACCCTACCAGCCCCTCTGGAACCCTACAGAATACTCCAGGACCCGACAGCACTCTACAAGACCCTTAGCAATACAACGGAACCTCACTAAAACCCTATGGGCTCCTACAGAACACTGCAGGTGCCTACGGAACCCTAGAGACCCCTACGGAACCCTACAGACACCTGCGGGCACTTACGGAACCCTGCAGGCCCCTACGGAACCCTACAGGTCCATACAGAACCCCACAGGGCCCTACGGAACTTTACCAGCCACTACGGAACTCTACGGGTCCCTATGGAACCCTGCAGAACCCTCCAGAACCTTACAGAATCCCACAGACTCCTACAGACTTCTGCGGGCACTTACACAAACCTACAGGTCCCTACGGAAATCTACGGGACTCTATAGGCCCCTAGGGAACCCTATAGATTTCGATGGAACCCTATGAGGCCCTCTGGAACCCTACAGAATACTCCAGGACCCGACAGCACTCTACAAGACCCTTAGCAACACAACGGAACCTCACTAAAACCCTATGGGCTCCTACAGAACACTGCAGGAGCCTACGGAACCCTACAGACCCCTACAGAATACTACCACCACTACAGAAAAATATGGCCCCTACGGAACTCTACGGAACCTGGCAGAAACACTGTGGGCCCCTACAGGCCCTTGCGGGCACTTGCAGAACTCTGCAGGAACCCACGGAACTTTATGGAACCCTACCAGCCCCTACGGAAGCCTAAAGACCATTGCAGGCAGTTACGGAATGGTACAGGGCCCTAGGGAACTTTACCAGCCACTACGGAACTCTACGGGCCCCTACGGAACCCTGCAGAACCCTCCAGAACCTTACGGAATCCCACGGATTCCTACAGACTCCTGCGGGCACTTACTCAACCCTAGAGGACCCTACGGAACACTGCCAGCTCCTATGGAAGGAACCCTACGGGCCCCTACAGAACACTACTGGCTCCTGCGGTACTCCAGAGGCCTCTAGGGAACCTACGAAGCTCTACGGAACCCTATGGATCCTTACGGAACAGTATGGGCCCCTTCAGACCTCTGCGGGCGCTTATGGAAACCTACAGGACCCTACGGAACTGTACGAGACTCTACAGGCCCCTACGGAACCCTACACAACCCTCCGGAAACATATGGCACCCTACAAGCTCCTACCAACCCCTGTGGGCACTTACATAACCCTACAGGCCCCTACGGAAATCTACGGGACTCTACGGGCCCCTAGGGAACCCTACAGATTTCGACGGAACCCTACGAGGCCCTCTGGAACCCTACAGAATACTCCAGGACCCGACAGCACTCTACAAGACCCTTAGCAACACAACGGAACCTCACTAAAACCCTATGGGCTCCTACAGAACACTGCAGGTGCCTACGGAACCCTACAGACCCCTACGGAACCCTACAGACACCTGCGGGCACTTACGGAACCCTGCAGGCCCCTACGGAACCCTACAGGTCCATACAGAACCCCACAGGGCCCTACGGAACTTTACCCGCCACTGCGGAACTCTACAGGTCCCTACGGAACCCTGCAGAACCCTCCAGAACCTTACAGAATCCCACAGACTCCTACAGACTTCTGCGGGCACTTACACAACCGTACAGGCCCCTACGCAACACTGCCAGCCCCTGTTGAAGGAACCCTACGGGCCCCTACAGAACACTACTGGCTCCTGCGGTACTCCACAGGCCTCTAGGGAACCTACGAAGCTCTACGGAACCCTATGGATCCTTACGGCACAGTACGGGCCCCTTCAGACCTCTGCGGGCGCTTATGGAAACCTACAGGACCCTACCGAAACTGTACGAGACTCTACAGGCCCCTAGGGAACACCACAGGCCCCTACGGAACCCTACACAACCCTCCGGAAACATATGGCACCCTACAAGCTCCTACCAACCCCTGCGGGCACTTACACAACCCTACAGGCCCCTACGGAAATCTACGGGACTCTACGGGCCCCTAGGGAACCCCTCAGATTTCGACGGAACCCTACCAGCCCCTCTGGAACCCTACAGAATACTCCAGGACCCGACAGCACTCTACAAGACCCTTAGCAATACAACGGAACCTCACTAAAACCCTATGGGCTCCTACAGAACACTGCAGGTGCCTACGGAACCCTAGAGACCCCTACGGAACCCTACAGACACCTGCGGGCACTTACGGAACCCTGCAGGCCCCTACGGAACCCTACAGGTCCATACAGAACCCCACAGGGCCCTACGGAACTTTACCAGCCACTACGGAACTCTACGGGTCCCTATGGAACCCTGCAGAACCCTCCAGAACCTTACAGAATCCCACAGACTCCTACAGACTTCTGCGGGCACTTACACAAACCTACAGGTCCCTACGGAAATCTACGGGACTCTATAGGCCCCTAGGGAAACCCTATAGATTTCGATGGAACCCTATGAGGCCCTCTGGAAACCCTACAGAATACTCCAGGACCCGACAGCACTCTACAAGACCCTTAGCAACACAACGGAACCTCACTAAAACCCTATGGGCTCCTACAGAACACTGCAGGCGCCTACGGAACCCTACAGACCCCTACAGAATACTACCACCACTACAGAAAAATATGGCCCCTACGGAACTCTACGGAATCTGGCAGAAACACTGTGGGCCCCTACAGGCCCTTGCGGGCACTTGCAGAACTCTGCAGGAACCCACGGAACTTTATGGAACCCTACCAGCCCCTACGGAAGCCTAAAGACCATTGCAGGCAGTTACGGAATGGTACAGGGCCCTAGGGAACTTTACCAGCCACTACGGAACTCTACGGGCCCCTACGGAACCCTGCAGAACCCTCCAGAACCTTACGGAATCCCACGGATTCCTACAGACTCCTGCGGGCACTTACTCAACCCTAGAGGACCCTACGGAACACTGCCAGCTCCTATGGAAGGAACCCTACGGGCCCCTACAGAACACTACT